>NW_024402910.1:0-38270 GCF_007990345.1 Gossypium hirsutum
AATATTTGTGGCTTGAGTAATTATGTAAATAATGGATGTGTTTTTTATTTGTGGTACATGTTTTGATAAGCATGAGATGACTTTGCTATATCTTGTGAAATTGGTTATTTAGTGTGGTTCATTATTGACATGAAATTTGATATATAATTCTTCTTGTAAATTGACTTGGAATTGGTAGATGATGTGCATGGATATTCGGCTAATGATAGATAAATTAAATATATATTCATATGACATTTTATTTACGGTTTGATATTTAAAGGTCAAGTGATTAGTATAATGTTTGATTCTTTGGTTATGTGCATAAAGGGTTAATGGCTACTTTGATTCGGTTACTTATTAGCAAATAATGACTATGTATTAGGTATGTTTTGCTAGCTAAATGGATAGTCATAAAGTGACAAGTTGACTTTTGTATTCGGTTGTACAATGGTAAAATTAATTTAAGATTGAATGGTGGAATTGGTATGACTTTTGTGGTTAATTTTGATAGCCGAACAGGTGAGAAATGAATTGGTTGTGTACTTGTAATTTTGTCATGATGTTAGCATATAAATTTTGGTATGTTTTGATTTGATAATTATGCTTAGAAATGATTCATAGATTGGTTGAATATATGATGGTTAGACATGTTATTTAGCTTGTAAATTAGGTATGACATGATTTGACATTTGTGTTAAAAAATCGTCCATATTGATATGGTAATATGCGCATGAATTTGCAATGTAAAAGATGTAACACCCCTCATCCGTATACGATGCCGGGATAGGGTTCAAGGGATTACCGAGGTTTCACATTCAGAAACATATTAAGTCAGGTCACCGAGTTTCACTCAAATTTAAAACTTTTGAAACATGTACGTCTTGTCCCTTAAACAGGCCTTCGAGGCCTAAAACATACATAAGGGTAGTTCGGGACAAAACTGGGGACATTCGATAAACTTTGGGTACCTTGGAAAATTTCCTTTACTTTGAAGTGTCACACGCCCGTGTGGGTGGGGCCGTATGATCACACACGCCCGTGTGGCTTGGGACACGCCCATGCCCTCAGCCCGTATACAAAAAAGATAGATACATCTTTACATGCCTTTATTTGGCAAATCAATTGACACATATAACAAAATACTCAAGAGTCCTATACATGCCATTGAACAAAATAGAAATGTCTTTATACCAAAGCTGGTCTATTTGATAGTGTGCTGGCTCTCCAACCATCTTCCAATCCTTATGAGTCCTTGAGCTCTGAAAAGCAGAGAAATGAGAGGGGTAAACATTTACATGCTTAGTAAGCTCGAAAAATCAGAAAGTAAACTTACCAAGTAATTAGCATGCAACCAAATTGGGTAATAAAATCAATAAGCATGAAATGGCCTCCCTATCAATGTATGAATTAGTCATATAACAAAGCACCACGTAATTTATCTTAGATGAGCTCATCATTCAACATCATATTTTGTACATATATCTCATATTAATCTCGTTGAGTTTCTAGGAAATCTCGATGGAATATCTATAATCCGTCAATTCGTATGAATGATCGTTTTAGGTATGCACTCCCACGAACCTCACATCTTATGGCGGGATTACCAGTCCAGGCTAAATTGCCCGTATGATTAACTCATAAGGTGATGTCAGGATTACCAGTCTAAGCTAAATCCCTTATGACGACAACCACCTTTATTGAGTTTGGATCTGAATTACCAGTCCAGGCTAAATTCAAACCCTAATCAAATTACCCGTCCGGGCTAAATCCGTAATGCACTTATATTCTTCGAGAGGCTCGATCATCCAAAGGAATACCCATCCGGGCTAGATCCTTTTCATAATTGAGATCAACGGATTACCCGTCCGGGCTAAATCCTTAATACAACACATGCAGGATTTCAATTCACATGTCAAGCATGGTTTATCCATCAAATTCCCTTTTCAACCTCAACTGAGACGATTTTTCAACATAACATTATCAAAGTTGCAATTCATGTAATTTCATGCCATCAATAAATACAATAATCATGCATTCATAAATCATATTATTAGATACCTTACGAATTTACTTTAAGTTATCTGAACTTACCTGGTATCCGTTTCGATGCTGTGTTTCAGCTATTTCGAAACCTTTCATTTCTTTAACAACAAAATTAAATCATTAACACTCTACATTGTGCTTTTCAAGTCTAAATTCCACCCCGGTCCAAATGACCGTTTTACCCCTAACCTTTCATATTTTTACGATTTAGTCCCTAGGCTCGTATAATGAAATACATGAAATTCCTACCTTATCCAAGCCTAGCCGAACACTTTTCCCTCTTTTGGTATCCCACATTTTCCATTATTTTGTCATTTCTACCACACATTTTACAACTCTCGCAAAAAGGTCCCTTTAAGGGTTTTTCATGAAAATTACCTAGGAAAAAGATGTGTAACACACCTCCAACTTTCATATTCCTCCATAAACCATCAAAATACAAGTAACTCATGCATGGCTAAATTTTTAAACATGAACCCTAGTGTAACACCACAAACCCGGCCTAGACATTACGGCCGAATCCGGTGAGTCACATTACCTACCACTAACCAAGTTACCTAGTTTACTAAAGTTTGGGTGAGATTTGCAAAAACCATTAATGAAGTTTTAAGAGAAATGTTTCGATTCACTAGTGTGAGTCCTATCCATTATCGATTGTTAAGGGTTTAGAAAAACGTGACTTTTGTTGTACTTTGAAAAGTTTCGTTTTGAAGACGTTTGGTTGTCGTGTCGGTTTGAAACAAGTAATTTTTGATAAACCCAAAGTTAACCAATTTCAAGGAATCAATTTAAGTGATGTGAATCTCAAGTCAATAACAATTTAAGTAATTTAAAAACCCAAAATAAAAATAATAGAGCAGCCTTATTACAACTTTAACCAAAATAGAAATAATAAAAAATAAATGCGAAATTTAAAAGGAAGCTACTTGAAACTTATTTAAAACCAGAGATTTAATCTTCGTGGCCACTCTGAATCCCGCCCAGCTCCAAGTCCGCCAACTAGGGCTCACCTGCAAGGATTGAAGAGAAAGGGGGTGAGTTTGGAAAACTCAGTGTATATGAAAAACCCATCCAAAGTCCAAGTCAACTCAAGCCCATCGGGCCTAAGCCCTATTCAGATAACCGGGGTACTGGGTCGAAGCCCTTTTCAGAATACGATAAACTGGGCCTTAGCCCCTTTTCAAATATCGGTATGGCCCATAGGCCCATTCCAGAACAGAACAAACATATTCGTGTATGCAAGCCCAACCCAGCCTATAACCAACCGTTACACTCCACCCGTACCAGCCCTCCACTCCATGTACGTGGTCAAGCCACTTTCAGTACTTCCTCCATCAATAACCTAGTCCCATGCATCAGATAATAATAACATGGCATGCAATAAATGGTAACAGTCAAACATGCATTCAGGTCAACCTTAACCCTAGGGGTATATCAGTAATTTTGCTCCTAGGGGTAAAACTGTAAACTTTCCACCTAAAAAGGTATTTCAGTACTTTTATCAGTTTTAAGGGTTTTCATGAATGTTACGGTCCTTACTAGCCCATTTGTCATTACAGTAATTTATTTATCTGAATTTCACAATCTTGGCCATTGGGCCCCTAAACCCCTACTGGGCCCTACAGTGTCCATTAGCCATTTAAGCCCATTTTACACAAGTTTTATGACCAGTTTACCGATTTAAACAGTTTCGATTCTACAGCCTAACAGAACATACTTATTGCCTTTTCTTTATATTATATTTTTTATATTATATTTTTTATTTGTTAACCTGTATGAGCCTATAAGCCCATTGGGCCCAGTTTTAGCCTATCGAGGCCCAATTACCAAAGTGCACGAAATTTCACACACGACTAACTTACCACTTTCGATTTCAGATCTAATGATTCCTAAATGTCTTGTGAGCACTCACACACTCACAAGCCCACGAAATGTTAGAATTTTGGCATTTCAGCTTTTTCTGAATTGAACTATGAGAGGGTGTTCGATCACACCTGTTTCGCGACGACTGCTACTGAGATCTCTTACGATGTCCTTTTTGCCGAAAACTAATGAGTAGATCTAAGTCTAGTTGTTCCAGAGATCCAAGCCTTCAATCAAACCTCTAGAAGACACACTTATTCCTCTTTGAGTTCTACGCAGATCTGATGCAGATCTATCCTCTAAACGATTGTAGAACTCGAATCTAGGAGATCTGAAGTTTCGATTATGAGTCCCTAAATTTATGGTATTTCGACTTTTTAAGTGATGAAGAAGATGACGATTTGAGGCTATAACTTTGAAGTAATGTTATCGACAGATACTAAGGGTTTAGAGAAGATGAAAGTTGATCAAAAGGAACAAAAATAACTGAAGGATTTTGGCTTGGAAAAATCAGCACACGAAGTGAGTTTTCGGGATTTCGGCTTTTATGGCAATCGACTATGAGGTTTTGTGGAGGATGGGATTGACAAAGGAGGTGAGTAAGGTGATCATAAGGTTTCAGCTAGAGGAAAAATCAAAAAGGAAGAAAGAAAATGGAGGAAAAAGAAAGGAAGAAGAAATCGGCACCAAGGAGAAGGAATTTGCGTTTTCGGCTTTTGTGAGAACTCAGAAAGGATGAATGACAGTGAAAGCTTTCAGGTGGCTAACCCTAATTCTCCAAGACAGAAAAAGGAAAGAACCTAACCCTAATATCAACTAAAACAATCGCCCCAACCTCCCTAAGGCCCTTGCCAAAATTCACTTAAGTGATCACATGCTCGACACATGCCTAGAATTAAAAAGTAACTGTATGCCTACCTTGCAACTTGAACCCTGGACCTTTAATTCCTTCCCAGATGCCTTTTTTAGGAACTTAATGGCGCCACCTTGCCACTTTACCAAGGCCTTATTTGTGTCATAATTTACGAAGTTCTTCTTAAAAGCCTACTTAACCAAGTCTCCTATTCACTTAAAATCCAACCTTGATATTTTACCGTGTTTAACTTAGGCTTGGGCCTTCTAAAGGCCCACTAACACACTTAAACACAATTCCAATATTCAGAACACCAAAATTTCAAAATTTACCAAAAATCACAGAAACCCGAAAAATCCCGAAAATCAGGGCGTTACAACTCTACCCCTTAAAGAAATTTCGGCCTCGAAATTTACCTGATCCAAATAATTGAGGGTATTGTTGACGCATAGTCTCTTCTGACTCCCAAGTAGCCTCTTTCCTTCCATGATTACGCCACAGTACTTTCACCAACGGGACCGACTTCCTTCTTAAAACTTTAACCTCTCGATCTAAAATTTGCACGGGTTCCTCCTCAAAGGTCAAATTAGTCTTTACTTCAATCTCCTCCACTGGCATAACATGTGAAGGATCCGATCGATATCGTCTCAACATAGATAAATGAAAGACGTCATGGATTCTGTCCAGCTCCGGTGGTAACTCTAACTGATATGCTACTGGCCCTACCCGTTTAAGAACTCGATAAGGCCCTATAAACCGCGGACTCAGTTTACCTTTCTTGCCAAACCTCAAGATCTTCTTCCAAGGTGAAACCTTCGAGAAAACCATATCCCCAACAGCGAACTCAATCTCTTTATGCTTTAGATCTGCATACGACTTCTGTCTATCAGATGCCTCCTTTAATCGATGTCTTATCAACTTAACTTTACTTTTAGTATCTGCCACTAATTCCGGTCCAAGCACTTATCGTTCACCCAACTCTGTCCAACACGTAGGCGTACGACACCTTCGCCCGTAAAATGCCTTATATGGAGCCATCTAAATACTTGCTTGGTAGCTGTTGTTGTACACAAACTCTGCCAATGGCAAGTAGTCCTCCCAACTACCACGAAAATTGATGATACAACCTCTTAACATATCCTCCAAAACTTGAATAACCCTTTCCGACTGTCCGTCTGTCTGAGGGTGAAAAGCAGTACTGAAATCCAATCGTGTACCCAACGCCTCTTGCAACTTCTACCAGAACCGGGATGTAAACCTAGGGTCTTGACCAGAAATTATCGACACTGGCACCCCATGCAGTCGCATTATCTCCGCCACATACAACTTGGCCAACTTTTGTAGTGAGAAATCAGTACGAACAGGTATGAAATGGGAAAATTCCGTTAACCTATCCACAATTACCCACAGAGAATCTTTCTTGGTGGGTGTCAAAGGTAGCCCACTCACGAAGTCCATAGTTACTCTCTCCCACTTCCATAGTGGAATTTTCACCGGTTGTAGTAATCCAAAAGGCAATTGGTGCTCGGCCTTAACTTGCTGGCACGTCAGACATTTCCCAACCAATTCAGTCACCTCTCGTTTTAGTCCAGGCCACCAGTACACCTCTCGCAGGTCTCGATATAACTTATTTCCTCTAGGTTGCATAGTACAAGGTCCACCATGAGCCTCTTTTAGAATTGTCCGCCTCAATTCAGGGTCCTTCGAAATACAAACTCTTCCACGAAAGCATAGAACTCCGTCAGTATTCAGTCCAAAATCCTCATTCTCACAATTCTTAACTTGCCGAAACCGAAGAACTAACGAATCATCCTTCAACTGTTTTTCTTTAATCTGTTCAGTTCAAGTAGGCCTCACTTGCAATTCTGCCAACAGACTTCCATCATCGAATAGACTCAAACGTGTAAACAAGGCTCTCAAATCAGCAACAACCCTTCGACTCAAAGAATCAGCCACCACATTAGCCTTACCTGGGTGGTACTCAATCGAACAGTCGTAATCCTTAAGCAACTCTATCCATCTTCGTTGCCTAAGGTTTAACTCCTTCTGAGTCAACAGATACTTTAGGCTCTTATGGTCTGTGTACACAATACACTTTTCTCCATATAAGTAATGTCTCTAGATTTTCAACGCGAAGATCACTGTTGCTAGCTCTAAATCATGCGTAGGGTAGTTCGCTTCATGAGGCTTAAGCTGTCGCGAAGCATAAGCGACCTCCTTACCCTCTTGCATCAGTACGCATCCTAACCCCACATGCGACGCATCGCTGTACACAGTGAAGTCCTTCCCAAACTCTGGTTGAATCAACACTGGCGCCTTAGTCAATACCTTTTTCAACTAGTCAAAAGCTTTCTGCTGTTTTTTAGTCCAGACAATGCTACTCCTTTCCTTAACTGTTTCGTCAATGGTGCAGCAATCAGAGAAAATCCCTCTACAAACCTTCTGCAATGGCATGCCAGACCCAGAAAACTCTGAATTTCTGATACTGACTTTGGTGGTTTCCATTCTAAAACCGCCTCAATTTTCTGAGGATCCACTCTAATTCCTTTGGCAGAAACCACATGACCTAGAAAAGTCACTTCTCGCAACCAGAATTCACACTTACTAAACTTCGTATAAAGTTGCTTCTCTCTCAGCACTTGCAGCACAATACATAGATGCTCATCATGCTTCTCCTCAGTTTCCGAATATACCAGAATATCATCGATAAAAATGACTATGAATCGGTCCAAGTAAGGTTGGAATACTCGATTCATCAGATCTATGAAAGCTGCAGGTGCGTTCGTCAACCCAAATGGCATAACTAGAAACTCGTAACGACCATATCGAGTTCTGAATGCTGTCTTATGAATATCCACTTCCTTTACCCTTAGTTGATGGTATCTAGATCGAAGGTCAATCTTGGAAAATATCGAAGCTCCTCTAAGTTGGTCAAATAGATCGTCAATTCTAGGTAGTAAGTATTTGTTCTTTATTGTCAGTTTGTTCAACTGGCGATAATCGACGCACATACGCATTGTCCTGTCCTTTTTCTTCACAAACAAGACCGGTGCTCCCCATATAGACACACTCGGTCTAATGAAGCCTCTATCCAACAACTCTTGGATTTGAGCATTTAGTTCCACTAACTCATTCGGTGCCATCCTATAGGGTGCGATGGACACTGGAGCTGTTCCAGGCAGCAAATCGATTCCAAACTCGACTTCTCGATTCAGAGGTAATCCAGGAAGCTCTTCTGGGAAAACATCTCAGAATTCTCTAACAGTTCTAACTGTCTCCACAGTCAGATCCTCAGTTTCAGCTTGGCTTACAAAAGCCAAATATGCCTCGCATCCCTTACGCATCAGTTTCTCAGCCCCCAAAGCCGATACTACATTGGACAAGTAATCTCTTCATTTTCCAATAATCATTACCTCTTCATCCTCGAAAATCCTTAGCACCTTCCTCTTAGCTGCACAATCCAGAGTTACCCTATGCTTGGTCAACCAGTCCATCCCTAGAATCAAATTGAATTCTACGAACGGTAACTCCATCAAGTCTCCACAGAAAATCCTACCTTGAGTCTCTAAAGGCACCTCACTAAGGAGTTTCTCTACTTTAACCGAGTGACCTAGAGGACTTATCACAGTTACCCTACACACAGTCTCCTCAAAGTGTACACCCAATGCCCCAGAAATGTCACATGCAACATACGAATGAGTTGACCCCATATCTATCAGAACAGTATAAGGTACGCTAGAGATAAAAAACGTACCAGTTATGACATCAGGTGAGTCACCCTCCTCGCGGCGACGAGCAGCATATACCAGAGCTGGCTGACGAGCCTCAGCATTAACAGCACCCCTGCCAGGTGCCCCACGTCTACGGCCATTGCCATCGCGACCTTCTCCACGACCTCTCGGCGTCGGCGGTCCACCTCGCGCTAGTTGCACAGGTTGCATAGCCCCTTGTTCAGCCACTGGAGTCTGAGCTGGCCTCCTAGGATAATCCTTGATCCTATGTTCCTTTGACCCACAATGAAGACAAGCCCCAATACGCTTCCAGCATTCCCCCAGATGCACTCTACCACAATCTCCACAAGCTTGTGGTCTAATTGTGTTCACTGGAACTACTCGAACTGGTTCCTCCATCCTAGCTCTCTTAACATTTTGGTTTGCAGTACCAACTGGTCCAGCATCCCTCCTGAATCGGTTTCGATCCCTTCGTGGTTCTTTCGTTCGGCTTGCTTCACCTCTTCAACTATCTTAGCCTTCTCTACCAGTGCAGCAAAATCGCGCTCTCTACAGAGCTATCAGCACCGTTAACTCATCCCTAAGGCCATCCTCAAAATGAACACTACGCTCATATTCAATGGAAACCATGCCACTAGCGTACCGGCTCAATCACAGAAACTCTGCCTCATATTTAGCAACGGTCTTACTACCCTGGGTCAGGTTCAGGAATTCCTTTCTTCGTGCATCCACATAGCTAGCCCCAACATATTTTGCCTTGAAGGACTCCTTGAACAACTCCCATGTTACCCTCTCAGCTGGGGTACCCTCTCTCACAGTGATCCACCACTGATACGCCTCGTCCCCCAGCAACGACACCGCTCCTTTTAACTTCTGCTCCACTGAGCAGTCTAGGTCATCCATAATCCACTCCGTGGCTTCTAGCCAGTACTCAACCACATTTGGGGCTACTCCAGATACGCCCCTAAAAAACTCCGCTCCGTTGGCCCAGAGTCGCTCAGAAATGGACCCCCTATTCATGGGCCCGACATTAGCTCCGGCCACCCTTTCCAAAACTCTCAACATGGCCTGGGATAGAGCATCATCCCCTGTGGCCCGATCATATAGCCGATTAGCATCCACCGGTGGTGGTGTGCCTCACCAGCTGGCATGTGTTCAGAAGACGAATATCCAGCTTGAGTACTACCTCAGCCTCGACCACAGCCTCTTCCCCGATTAGGTCTCGTACTCATATCAATTTATTTGATTATAAATATTATGACATTAGTTTATTGTTTCAATTGTTTATTACAGAATATCTTATGAACAGATAAAGTTTCAGAGTTGTTCTCGCGCAATCGCAGTTTACCTACTGTCTCAGTTTCCTAGGGCTTAGTTTTCCCTACAGTCTCAGTTTTGTAGCCTTAATACTACCTTATCTATAGTACTATATCTAAGGCTCAGTACTATCTACAGTGTTATTTTTAGTAGAATACAGTATATATAGAGCAGAAAGAGACTTACAGACTTGGTGCCGGGGATTCAGTATGCCACCTTATCTGATTTTAGACAAACTCAGAAGATTTAGACCTTTTTAAAATCCATTTCTCAAACATTTGATTTAAAGAAACCAAATTTGAAAATTATCTCCTTTAACCAGAAAATTTGTTTTTAAAAGTCAGATTTTTCCAAAAATACACTCTTTGGGCTTAAAGTTTTGAAAACCTTTTTGGACCCGATCCATAGCTGAGTTGTTACAACCAGGCTCTGATAAACTAAATGTAGCACCACAAACTCGGCCTAGACGTTACGGCCGAATCCGGTGTGTCACATTACCTACCACTAACCAAGTTACCTAGTTTACTAAAGTTTGGGTGAGCTTTGCAAAAACCATTAATGAAGTTTTAAGAGAAATGTTCTGATTCACTAGTGTGAGTCCATTCCATTATCGATTGTTAGGGGTTTAGAAAAACGTGACTTTTGTTGTACTTTGAAAAGTTTTGTTTCGAAGATGTTTGGTTGTCGTGTCGGTTTGAAACAAGTAATTTTTGATAAACCCAGAGTTAACCAATTTCAAGGAATCAATTTAGGTGATGTGAATCTCAAGTCGAAAACGATTTAAGTAATTTAAAAACCCAAAATAAAAATAATAGAGTGGCCTTATTACAACTTTAACCAAAATAGAAATAATAAAAAATAAATGTGAAATTTAAAAGGAAGCTACTTGAAACTTCTTTAAAACCAGAGATTTAATCTTCGTGGCCACTCTGAATCCCGCCCAGCTCCAAGTCCACCAACTAGGGCTCACCTGCAAGGATGGAAGAGAAAGGGGTGAGTTTGGAAAACTCAGTGTATATCTAAAACCCATCCAAAGCCCAAGTCAGCTCAAGCCCATTGGGCCTAAACCCTATTCAGATAACTGCGGGTACTGGGCCGAAGCCGTTTTCAGAATACGATAAACTGGGCCTTAGCCCCTTTTCAGATCTCGGTATGGCCCATAGGCCCATTCCAGAACAGAACAGACATATTCGTGTATGCAAGCCCAACCCAGCCTATAACCAACCGCTACACTCCACTCGTACCAGCCCTCCACTCCATGTGAGGAATAGCTCAACCCACCCAGCCCTACACTCTACAGTTGCAGAATAGCTGCTCAGATATTAGTAAGATGAGGCAAAGCCTCCAGTACGTGGTCAAGCCACTTTCAGTACTTCCTCCATCAATAACCCAGTCCCATGCATCAGATAATAATAACATGGCATGTAGTAAATAGTAAAAGTCAAACATGCATTCAAGTCAACCTTAACCCTAGGGGTATATCAGTAATTTTGCTTCTAGGGGTAAAACTGAAAAATTTCCACCTAAAAAGGTATTTCAGTACTTTTATTAGTTTTAAGGGTACTCATGAATGTTACGGTCCTTACTAGCCCATTTGTCATCGCAGTAATTTATTTATCTTAATTTCACAATCTTAGCCATTAGGCCCTAAAACCCCTAATGGGCCCTACAGTGTCTATTAGCCATTTAAGCCCATTTAACTCAAGTTTTATGACCAGTTTACCTGTTTAATTAGTTTCGATTCTACAGTCTAACGGAACATACTTATTGCCTATTTTTATATTTTATTTTATATTTTTTTATTTATTAACCCGTATGAGCCCGTAAACCCATTGGTCCCAGTTTTAGCCTATCGAGGCCCAATTACTGAAGTACATGAAATTTCACACACGACTAACTTACCACTTTGTGATTTTAGATCTAATGATTTCTAAATGTCTTGTGAGAACTCGCACACTCAGAAGCCCACGAAATGCGAAAATTTCGGCATTTCAGCTTTCGCCGAATTGAACTATGAGAGGGTGTTCGATACACACCTGTTTCGTGATGATTGCTACTGAGATCCCTTACGATGTCCTTTTTGCCGAAAACTGATGACTAGATCTAAGTCTAGTTGTTCCAAAGATCCAAGCCTTCGATCAAACTGCTAGAAGACACACTTATTCCTCTTTGATTTCTACGCAGATCTGATGCAGGTCTATCATCTAAACGATCGTAGAACTCGAATCTAGGAGATTTGAAGTTTCAGCTATGAGTCCCTAAATCTATGGTATTTCGGCTTTTTAAGTGATAAAGAAGATGACGATTTGAGGCTATAACTTTGAAGTAATGTTGCCGACAGATACTAAGGGTTTAAAGAAGATGAAAGTTGATCAAAAAGAACAAAAATAACTGAAGGATTTTGGCTTGGAGAAATCGGCACACGAAGTGAGTTTTTGGGATTTCGGCTTTTATGGCAATCGGCTATAGAGGTTTTGTGGAGGATGGGATTGACAGAGGAGGTGAGTAAGGTGATCAAAAGGTTTCAGCTAGAAGAAAAAGCAAAAAGGAAGAAAGAAAATGGAGGAAAAAGAGAAGAAGAAAAAATCAGCACCAAGGAGAAGGAATTTGCGTTTTCGGCTTTTGTGAGAACTCAGAAAGGATGAATGGCAGTGAAAGCTTTCAGGTGGCTAACCCTAATTCTCCAAGATAGAAAAAATCTTTCAGGTGGCTAACCCTAATTCTCCAAGATAGAAAAAGAAAAGAACCTAACCCTAATATCAACTAAAACAATTGGCCCAAACTCCCGAGGCCCTTGCCGAAATTCACACTTAAGTGATCACATGCCCGGAATGTAACACCCCTTTCCCGTATCCGTCGCCGGAACAGGGTATGAGGTATTACCAAATCATAGTACATACCATTAAATAAAACCAAGACAAAAATATGACATACAATTAGATCATGAATCATTATAACATATGGCTTTAATAATTTTAGCCAATTTCAAAGGCTTCGTACAAAATAATCGGTCAAATACTATATTTAATATTTTAAAACCTAGACAATTATGACACGTAACAAAATAACTAACTCTACTATACATGCCATAATTCAAAATGTTTAGTTCAAATACCCAAAACATTGATGGTGTAGGCAAATCTTCAACGATCCTTGACTCCTGTGCAAGCTGGACGACACTATAAGATAAAAGAGAGAAAAGAAGGTAAGCTTATAGCTTAGTAAGCAAGTATGTAAATAATGAATAAAGAATCTAATATGTTTACACAATAACTGAAGTGTATCTACTTTTAATTTCACCATTTACTCCACTTTGGTAAAGTTGTCTCTACTGCATCATACTCACTAAATAAATCATAACTCGAGTTACAAAACTCAAAATTCAAATACGTAAAATTTTCCTAAAACTAGACTCATTTTACTTCTAACTAATTTTTTTCTAGAATTTTTAGTCTAGCCAATTAGTACAGTTTATTAGTTAAAATTTCCCTTATTATACAGCTCTATTGATCTGACCTCTATTCACTACGAATTGAATTTCTCCCAGTACACCATGAAATTTGTTTCATTTAAAACTAGACTCAATAAGGAATTTAGAAATATAAACTATATTTCTTAATTAGTTTTGTACAATTTTTAATGATTTTTCAAAGTTAGAACAGGGGATCACATAGTCATTCTGAGCAAGTCACACAAAATATAAATATCTTAAAATATAGAGTTCCTTTACTTGCTCTGCTTCTTTTACATGAAAATAGACTCATTAAGCTTTAAATTCATCTCTCATTCAGCCTCTAATTAAATTCCTACTATTTTTGGTGATTTTTCAAATTCACGTCACTGCAACTGTCCAAAACAGTATTAATGCTAATTCACTCTTTCGCACTTTCTTTGTATTTACCTCCTTTAGCCTACATATCACAATTCACTTTCACCACATTTCATACATCACAAGTGTAGGTTCATGATTACAATGTCACTATAAAATCATCCCGTTGAACAATTCGGATCAATCCTTGATACTTGGTTGTTTCAGTACACAGCTCCACCATCATATTTCATATAATTCGGCTCTCTTGTACACATGGTGAACACTTAGTACCACCCATGTGACCTAGCCAAATTATCTCGTAGCTCTCTTGTTTACATGGTGTCTTTCACTTGGAATCACACATGCGACCTAGCTACATTTATCCTCAGCCGTAGATCTCTTGTCTACATGAGATACATCCCGTATCACACATGTGACCTAGCTACTACATAGTATCTCACAGCTCTCTTTTACACATGATGTGCACTCAGCACCATACATGTGACCTAGCTACATTTCATCTATATTATTCAATCTTTCCGAAAGTTCAACCGGGATTTCTCTCACTATTACTTATTTCTATTCTTCCAATAGTCGATTTATGATTCAAAATCACCTAAAATATATAAAATAGGCTGAAATACAAAAATTTAAATAAAGTTAATGTATTATTTATATACAAACTTACCTCGGTGCAAAATATGGAAATTTTACAATTTAGTCCAAAACCTTTTCCTTCCCCCGTTCGAGGTCGATTCCATGCCTTTCTTGATATATAACAACACATTTAGCTCATTTAACACTCATACTACTTATTTCAATCCAAAAATCACATTATGAAAAAATTACATTTTTGCTCCCTAACTTTTACAAAATTATGATTTTTCCCCAAGGCTCGAAAATTTAATTCCAGCCCTTATTCTTATGTTTTATGACATTCTGAGCATTTTTGTCTTCTATAACAACATCAAATTCTCACTCTAACATGTACTTGTGAGCATTAGGTATTTTTACCGATTATACCATTTTGCTCGTTTTCGCTAAAAATCGCTTAGAAAAGATCGTTCTCCTAACCTCAAACATTCAGTCGTGAAGGGTTGGATCTATATCGGCACAACATGGACACATGAAACACGTCGTGAATCTTTTCTAATTCAGTCGGCAAAGACAATCGATAAGCAACAGGCCCTACCCTTTCAATAACCTGATACGGTCCTATAAAATGAGGACTCAACTTACCTTTTTTATCGAATCTCAAAACCTTCTTCCATGGGGATACTTTCAAAAATATCTTATCACGAACTTGATACTCAATTTCTTTCCATTTCAAATCTGCATATGACTTTTGTCTATTCGACGCCGCTTTCAAACAATCACGAATTACTTTCACCTTTTTTTTTGGTTTCCTTAATCAAATCTATAACATGAATCTTATTCTCCTTAAGCTTCGTCCAATACAATGGTGTACGGCATTTACGTCCATACAATGCTTCATAAGGTGGCATCTTCAAACTCGTCTGATAGCTATTGTTATAGGCAAATTCAATCAAAGGTAGATACCTTTCCCAACTACCTTGAAATTCAAGAACACAACATCTAAGCATATCCTCAAGTGTCTGAATTACTCTCCCGGATTGTCCATCAGTCTGTGGATGAAAAGTGGTACTAAAGTTTAGCTTCGTACCCAAAGCTTCTTGTAACTTCTTCTAAAATCGCGAAGTGAACCTCAGATCCCTATCTGAAATAATTGAAAAAGGTACTCCGTGAAGTCTCACAATCTCAGAAATATACAGCTCGGCTAACTTATCAAGTGAATAATCAACGCGTACCGGTATAAAATGAGCCGACTTAGTCAATCTGTCAACCACTACCCATACGACATCTTTTTTTCTTGGTGTCAACGGCAAGCCTGTCACAAAAGTCCATAGTAATTCTATCCCATTTCCATTCGGGAACAAAGATAGGCTAAAGTAAACCTGAAGATACCTGGTGTTCGGCCTTTACTTGTTGACAAATCAAGCATATCGATACAAATTCGGATATATCTCTTTTCATGCATTCCACCAATACAATTTCTTTAAAACATTGTACATCTTTGTGCCACCCAGGTGAACTAACGTACCTCCATTATGAGCCTCATGCAAAACATCCCGAATCAACTCAGCATTCTTCGAGACACAAATCCTTCCACAGAACCTCAGACAACCATCAGGACGTCTCTGGAAATTGATTCACTATTCGACTCACACTGAGATTTCTTAGCTTGTAACTCCTTATCAGCTTCCTGAGCATCAGAAATCTGTTGAAGAAAAGTCAGTCTAGCTTTTAACTCTGTTAAAATAGCACCGCCATGAGATAGGGCTAGCCGTGCGTTCATAGCCCTCAAAGCAAATAAATACTTTCTGCTCAAGGCGTCGGCAACCACATTTACTTTACTGGGGTGATAATCTATCACAAGATAATAATCTTTTAACAATTCAAGCCACCTTCGTTGCCTCAAGTTCAAGCCTTTTGAGTCATTAGATATTTAAGACTTTTATGGTCTGAATAGACATGGCATTTCTCCCCAAATAGGTAATGTCGCCAAATCTTCAAAGCAAATACAATAGATGCTAATTCTAAATCATGCGTTGGATAGTTCTTCTCATGGGGCTTTAGTTGCCTCGAAACAAAAGCTACTACCTTACCTTCTTGCATAAGGACACAACCTAGTCCATTTAAGGATGCATCACTATAAATCACAAATTCTTTCCCTGTTTTCGGTTGTACCAACACTGGTGCCTTGTTAACAACGCTTTCAGTTTCTCAAAACTATGTTGGCACTTCTCTGTCCATTTGGAGTTAACATCCTTTTACAACAACCTCGTCATTGGGGTGGCTATCATCGAAAATCCTTTCACAAACTGTCTATAATAATTGGCTAAACCCAAAAAGCTCCTAACTTCAGTTACATTCCTTGGTGGTTTCCATTCGACAATTGCAGATATCTTACTGGGATCAACTCGTATACCATCTCCTGAAATAATGTGGCCTAAAAATCCAACCTCTCGAAGCCAAAACTCACTTTTACTAACTTGGCATATAATCATTTATCCCTCAGAGTCTGCAAAATAGTTCTCAAGTGTTCGGCATTCTCTGCCTGATCTCTAGAATAAATCAGAATATCATTGATAAAAACCACAACAAACTTATCTAATTATGGCCGAAAAATCTGGTTCATTAAATCCATAAACACGGCAGGAACATTCGTTAGTCCAAATGGCATAACAAGAAACTCATAGTGGCCATACCTCGTTCTAAAGGCAGTCTTAGGCACATCAGATTCTTTCACTCGTAACTGGTAGTATCCGGACCTCAAGTTTATCTTAGAGAACTACGTCGCTTCCTTCAGCTGATCAAACAAGTCATCAATCCTTGGAAGAGGATACTTATTTTTATTGTCACCTTATTAAGTTGCCGATAATCAATGCATAATCTTATAGAGCCGTCCTTCTTTTCACGAACAGTACGGGAACACCCCACAGTGAATAACTTGGTCTTGCAAAACCCTTGTCGGTCAGCTCTTGCAACTGTGATTTCAATTCTTTCAGTTCAGTCGGGGCCATCCTATATGGAACAATAGTAAAGGTTGTCGTCCCTAGCATTAGCTCAATACTAAATTCAACTTCTCTAACTAGAGGTAAACCCTGTAATTCCTCTGGAAATACGTCTGTATACTCGCACACAACCGGCACTGATTCGATTTTCAATTTGAATTCCTTTGTATTCAATATATATGCCAAATAAGCTTCATACCCCTTTCTCAAGTATATCAGAGCAATCATTGCAGAAATCATCATTGGCGACTTCTCTACGTCATCTGACTCAACCCGAAGAATTTCACCGTTTTCACATTTCAATTCCATATCTTTTTGTCTAAAATTCACTATAGCCTCATGAAGTGCCAACCAATCCATACCCAGTACGACATCAAATTCGTCAAACGACAACAACATCAAGTCAGCCAAAAAATAATGATCTTTAACCATCAATGAACATTTCTTACATACTTTATCAACTATCACATGCTTTCCTAACGGGTTAGACACCTTAATTACAAATTCTGTATACTTGACAGGTATATTCATACTAGATACCAATTTCATACACACATATGAATGAGTGGAGCCAGGGTTTATCAAAGCAATAACATTAGTATCATCGAGAGAAAATTTATCGGTGATCACATCAAGAGAAGTTGTGTCTTCGCGTGCACGTATAGCATAGGCTCTAGCTGGAGCCCTAGCTTCGGACCTTACTACTGTGTCTCGCATCACATTCTTACTACCGGATTCATTCCCGGCATTTCTCGAGGGTCTTTCCCTAGAAGTTACGCCACTCTGTCTTGGACTCTGAAATCTTCCTTTTTCCATCATCTTGGGACAGTCCTTAATAAAGTGGTCTAAAGAACCACATTTAAAACATGATCCTTCATTCACTCTACAGTTTCCAGAAAGACATCTACCACATTGCAGACATTCAGCCTTGGAACGTTTAACATTACCCACGCTTGCCACAGACGTAGCCTGAGATCTAAAACCCAAATTTTACTTTTTACGATTCCCGTATGAATGTCCAGCTGACACATGTGAACAAGAATACAACTCTTTGGATTTCTTAGTCTGAGATGGAAACGACTTACTTATGTACCTCTTTCTTGTATCTCTTACATTAGACTCGGCCTCCTTCCTTTCTTTAACCAAGTCTTCGGCTTTACAAGCCCGTTCAACAAGTACCACAAATTCTTTCAACTCAAGAATACCTACTAATGTCTTAATATCCTCATTGAGTCCATCTTCAAATCATCTACACATCTTAGACTCGGAGGGTACGCAGTCCCGAGCATATTTGCTGAGTTTGATGAATTCTCTCATATTCACTAACTGTCATACGACCCTGTTTCGATTCTAGGAATTCCTTACGCTTCTTTTCGATGAATCTTTCACTAATGTATTTCTTTCGAAATTTATCTTGAAAGAATTCCCAAGTAACCCTCTCTGGTGGTACTACAGATATCAATGTTCTCCACCAGTGATACGCTGCATATCTCAATAGGGATATGGCACATTTCAAGCACTCCTCGGGTGTACATGATAATTCTTTGAATACCCGTATCGAGTTCTCTAACCAGAACTTAGCTCTTTTAGGGTCATCATTGGCATTTCCTTAAATTCTTCGGCACCTTGTTTCTGAATTTTATCAATACCTGTTCTAGCAAATCTCATGAAATCAATGTGTTGAGGCACACAGGTGCAGGTTGAGGATTTGGGGGAGGTGGGGGAGGTTGAGCATTTGGGTTTGTCCGAACGAACTCCGTATACCATGCATTCATCATGTGGAGAAAGGCCTCTCTACCTCCTTCTCCTCTATTGATAGTTTTGGGTCTACTTTCAGCTGGAGCAGGTGCGTTACTTTCTACGTCATCCGCCACTGCTCTATCTAGATATATTTGCTATATGAAAGCACATTTTAATATTGTCTGGAGTCGTCACACTACCATTACTTATATATATATGTATGGTTGTATAGCTAGACTCAAATACAGTAGGTTAGTCTGAGAATTAACTAAACCATAGCTCTAATACCACTAAATGTAGCACCCCTTATCTGTACCTGAGACTAGGACAAGGTACCTGGGACAAGGTACGAGGCATTATCATACATAAATAGGGCATTTCCGAAAAATACAGGTCATCAAATTTCATTCCAAATTAAAACCGATCAAACAAGATCATATTATCCTTATTATGGACCTACGGGGTCCAAAATGTACATTAAAAGCAATCTAGAACTAAACCAAGAACTTAAGAAGATTCTAAGAAAAATTTCTAGATTTAAGCCTCACACGCCCGTGTAGAGGTAATGCACACGCCTGTGTGCTTTGGGACATGCCCGTGTCCCATACCCGTATTGAATTATTAAAAATTTATTTTTCATTTTGAACATACAGGGTATTACAGACAGCCGAGCACATGCCTGTGTCCCTGGCCCGTGTCCCTCACGCGGCCTAAACACGCCTGTGTCATCGCTCGTGTCCGACCAAGGCACACGCTCGTGCGCTACGCCGTGTCCTCCACACAGTTGAGACACACGGCCATGTCTCTGCCCGTGTGTTTACAACCATGCATACTGACTTAGAAATTTTAGGTACAGGGACACACGCCCACAGGGCAGACCGTGTGTCACACACAGTCTAGACACACGCCCGTGTGTCTACCTATGTGGACCTTTTAAAGGCTATTTTCCTAGACAATAGTCGCCCATAATCACTCAAACATTCAAACATAATTTATAACATGCAACATGACATATTCAAGCACTCAAATATTCCACACCATGGCACTCTCACATCTTCATAAAGTCATCCTATTGCACATTCATTTGTTACACTATTTAAAGGCATTCCACACCAATTTCATGCATTATTAAACATATTATCATGACTTCAAAAGGTGCATTCATACTTATAATCATTTTAAGCCATTAGGTCATCCTTTATCTTTTAGCACTCAATTCATACATTACCATAGATTCATCGATCAACAACATATCACATCATTATCCTGCACTCACCAAGCAATAATATATCCTCACGTCAAAACACTAGGACATGTATGCATGGGTAATTAGATTACAACCTACATGATCAAATATGAGCTATATCACATGGCCATTACAAAATGAATCATCATTATAATAGGCCTTCACTATTTGGCCAAATAGCATGACACATATCACAAAATGACCAAGTTTCCTATACATTCCATACACAAAATATTCACTATACCCAATAGTCTTTTGATAGTGTGATCAAATACTCCGACAGCTTCCAATCCCCGAGCTAGCTTTATAGAACTACAAAGGATGGAAAGAGAGGGGAGTAAGGATTAAAGCTTAGTAAGTCTGCTTACAAATAATATGAAATTGTAGTACGGAATCAACATGCAGAAACATAGCAATATGTACATAAAGATTATTCATCATTCAAACCTTCTTGCTTACTCATCATACAGACATATATATATACGTGCTCATCGTAAATTGATCTTTATTAAGGTATTACTCATAAGTTTATCTTACATACCTATACTCATCGTAAAGTATCCATAACCATACCTCTTTCATATGTCCTCCTCGGGACTCTCATTACATTCATTACATTACCCGTTGAACTCTAGAAATACTATTGGATACGCAGAAGCCTTGCGCATAAGTGCCACTTATACAACGTAGCCAAAGCTACCACATAACATGTAACACATCCATAATGAACTCGGACCTCTCAACGAGCTTGAATGTTACATGAATCACATCCATTATGAACTCAGACCTTTCAATGAGCTCGGATGCCACATATCTCACGAACCCAGACCACTTAACGTGTTCGGATGTCTTAGTTCCTAGTGACATGTTAGTTGTATCCTAAACTATTCCTAAGGTTCAAACTAGGTTTTTCTTATTGCACATAGCATCTCCATCGTACCTTCTCGTAATGTCGTGGATAACGGCCGTAATAACATTCATGCTTTCATAACAATCAGCAAGCATATAACTCATAATTACAATAAAACATTTATTACAATATAATAAAGTATTAAAAAATACTACAACACCACATTATTTGCATATGTACTTACGTCGGGACAAAATGATGATAATCAAACTTAATCGTCGTGTATTTTATTCTTTCCTCGATCAAGTCCCGATTCACGTATTTCTTGATCTATAATGCCAAATTTAACTTATTTATTATTCACATTGTTCAAATGGGTTCATAATTAATACTTTTACAAATTTACATTTTGACCCCTAAACTTTTACATATTTACAATTTAGTCCCTAGTCTCGTAAAATAAAATGCATGCATTTTCTTGGTTACCCAAGCTAGCCGAACCTTAACTATGCTCATATCAGCCTATATTTTATTTTATTCACATTATTACTATTCTCTTTTACACTTGTACAAACAAGTCCCTTATTTAGGTGTTTTCACTAAAAATCACCCAGTAAAATATGTTTATCATGCCTCAAACATTCATATTTCTCCATTAATCATCAAAATGCATGCATGTCACACATGGGTCAAATTTTATACATGAATCCTAGCTTAAAATATAGCTAGAAATGGGCAGATCATGCTTCAAAGACTTCAAAAATGTTTCAAGTCCCTTTTTATTCTTTTAATTAACAAATGACCAAAATACCCCTAGGGTTTCTCTTTTACATTTTTCCTCTGCATGTTCATTTTTGTCCAAAATTATAGAAATTCGTCAAATTGATAACCCTCTAATTCAATATGTAATGCAATTTCATGCTTAAAGCTTCTAGAATGCAAGTTTTGCAATTTATTCAATTTGGTCCCTAAAATGCAATTAGACATTTTATGCATAGAACTTCTTCACGAAACTTTCACACAAGCATGCATTCATAACATAAACCTCATAAGAATCATAAAATGATTATTTCTATCTTAGGATTTGTGGTCTCGAAACCACTTTTCTGACTAGGCCCTAATTCGGGATGTTACATGGCCGTGTAAGCCACATGGCCTACTCACACGAGTGTGTGACCTCTGTATATAAGGAAAAAATTTTGAATTTTGCGAAAAATTGTCTGAGATTCTAATTTAGTCCTTGTTTCTAATGTTCAAATTGGGCCTTCAAGGTCTATTAAAGGGACAATATGAATAGTTTGATATATGAATAGTAAATGGCATAAATTATCTGTAACGGTTCTATAAACTCCAGTAATGCTCTGTAACCCTGTTCCAGCGATGGATACGGGTAAGCGGTGTTACATTAGTGATCCGTCAATTCATGTTTAGGGGTACCCATTAGGGCACATAATCATGAAGCACACTCTCGAGCCACATATCAGGATGCTCAGATGAGCCGTATAATAGGAAGCATTTCCGGGCTAAACAGGAAACTCATAAGAGTTTAGAACAAGAAGCTCATTGAGCTTAACAGGTAACTCCGAAAAGTTAATATCAAAGAGCACTGGATAGCAATTTAACAGGGAGTTCAAGCGAGCCATGTCAAGAAGCTCATAAGAGCCTATATTAGGATGCTTACAAAGAGCTGCATTTGTGTTCGCAATTTATGTTGGATCACAACTAATCGAATCATGTAACAAGACGCTCACAAAGAGCTGCAGTAGTGCACAACACATGCAGAATCACTACCGATCAAAATGCTCGCAGGAACTATATAACAAGACACTCGAGAGGGCTTTTATCAGGATGCTTGTCTCAGCTATAATGTCCGCAACATATGTAGGACTATAATCAGTACGGGAAAATACTGAAGCCATCGCATTTCATTATTCAAATTCAACTTATTATTTTTCAAATAGTATCAAGCATGTGATTATTTTCATACATTAATCATTTATACAATTCAAAAAATACAACATTCAACTCAAACATAATAATGTACTTAATTAACTTACACGAACTTACCTCAACACTTGTTCGTATATAAAAGTCTACTAATTTGACACCTTTTCTTTTCCTCGATCTAATTCTTTATTTGATCTTTCCAGACCTATATAAATGAATTTAACATCGATTTAATCCATTTTGATACTCACTTACATTCAATTCACATTCTAGGAAAAATTACCATTTTTCCCCTACACTTTTCATAAATGACAATTTTGTCCCTAGCCTCGGAAAATGAAATTCATGCAATTAAATCCTTGTTCCAAGCCTAACAGAAAATTTCGTTTAACATTTATAGCACATGTATTTCACAAAAATTTAGAATTTTTCCATAACTTTTACATCTTTACAATTTAGTCCCTAAATCATAATTTCATCAAAATTCATTTTACAAAAGTTGTTTATCTATCAACAACCTTTCATTTTCTACCATAAATTTCAAATTTTCAGCATATTCATCCATGGAAAAACTTCTATTCTTTGATATCTTTTTCAAATTAATTCCCAAAATAAATAAATTAAGCTATTCCAATCTCAAAAATATTAAAATTACTAAAAATGGGACAAGAAAACATACCTAATTAATCTTGATTAGTTTCCTTTCTCTCTCCTAGGGTTTCCATTGAGGAAGAAGATGATATAAAATGATGTTATTTGATATTTATTTATTTATCATCTTTTAATTTTTCAACTTTCCAATTTCATCCTTTTCTTTTTCTAATTTTCCACGGATGAATCACTAAAAATATCTACTAACATTTATTTAATTGTCTAATTACCATATAATGACCTCTTATTTTGAATTCCACAGCTATTTGATCCTTTTAGCTACTAGAACTCAACTTTTGCATTTTATGCAATTTGG
Source organism: Gossypium hirsutum (assembly GCF_007990345.1). Lineage (NCBI taxonomy): Eukaryota > Viridiplantae > Streptophyta > Magnoliopsida > Malvales > Malvaceae > Gossypium > Gossypium hirsutum. The sequence continues at coordinate 23,947 of NW_024402910.1, forward strand.
TCCTTTTCCTAATTAAACACATAATCGGTAAAATTTTCTCATCGAAATTTTCATACACCCTTCTTATCATAACGCAGACCATACAATGACATTAAAATAATTTTTTTTAACTCTAATTTGTGGTCCCGAAGCCACTATTCCGATTTCACTGAAAATTGACTGTTACATAAAAACATCAAAATCTGCTGATATAGCTGTTAGATAGTGTGATAGGTCTCTAACGATCTTCTAACCTGAACAAGCTTTCGATTAACTATAAAACATAGAAAAAGAACTCAAAGTAAGCATATAATTCTTAATAAGTTTGTAATTCATAAAACAATGCTTACATTTACAATGCATAAGCTTAAAATAAATATGGATCAATCCAACACAAGCTTGGCACAAGCCTAAGCATCACCATTAACCCAAATTAGTTTAATCACATAACTTCAAAATCAACACATGATAAGATAAATTTCCTAAGCATAAATCATATGAACTCATACTATCCATAATTATGAATACAAATATTTTTTTCCTTTCCATAATAACAAGTAAATTGTATCGAAATCCTTTACGGAAGCTCGCATGAAGTGTGCTAACGATGGTCGTAACCATCCCTTTTCATTTTCAATGGTCGTCATCGTCCCTTTTCATAGTCGATAGTAAAACTATCCATTTTCATAATCGATGGTCAAAACATCCCTTTTCATTGATCGATGATCATCGATATGCCTTTGGATTTTTCTGCCAAAACATAATATGATAATATAACATGATAGCATTAAAACATAAATTTAAAATGCTATTGAAACATACGAACTTACCTCAATGATAAATCATAGATACGGAGTCGATTAGTCCAAAACTTTATCTTTGCCCCGATCTAAAGTTGTAAGAGGTCTATCTTAATCTAAATGAATAAATTCAATTCATTTAGCAATCATTCTATTCAATTCAATCCAAATTCATATTTTTACAAAATTATTCTCTTGCCTCTTTTGTTTTAATTTCTTACAATTTAGTCCTTAAGCTCATAAAATGAAATTCTTGCAAATTCATCCTTACCCAAGTCTAGCCAAATTTCATGTAGGCTCATACATTTCATTGTTTCACAATTTCCACCATACATTTTACAAAATTTACAAATAAATCCCTAATTGACATTTTTAACCAAAATCACTTTACTAAAGTTGTTTATTTAACAAAAAATATTCATTTTCTACCATCAAGCTTCACAAACAACATGAATTCATTCATGGCAAAACTTTAATCTTTTAACAGTTTTACAAATTAGACCCTGCGCTAGCTAGATTAAGCTACAATGACTCCAAAAACATAGAAATCATTAAAAACCGGATAAAAAATCATACCATGCAAGCTATGAGATGTAGTCGAACCTTTAAGCTTCTTCAATGGTGTTTTTTCACCCTAATTTTCTGTGGAAGAGAAACAAGACAAAGATGATAGCTTTTGTTTATATTTATTTAACTTAACTTATTTGATGAATTACAAATTTAGCCTTTGTTTTTAACTTAAAATTCACCTATTTAATGTCCACCTTTGTCCACTCAAATAAAAAATGGTCTAATTACCATTCAAGTACTCATGCATTTAAGTTCTTTAGTTATTTAGTGCCTTTAGCCTATAGAACTCTAATTTTGCACCCTTTGCAATTTAGTCCTTTTTATCGAATTAAGCATGTAAATGGTAAAATTTCTTAACGAAATTTTTATAGGATAATACTAACATGCTGTAGACATTAAAATAATAATAAAATAAATATTCTCACATCAGATTTATGGTCCCAAAACCACTGTTCTAATTTCACTGAAAGCGGTTACATCTCATTAGGCTTCAGTAAGCAATGATTGGCAGCAACACCCCAGTCTAAGTTTATTATATTGATTGCCCAAAATGCTTTGTGTTCTAGCTCTACTTGAAAATGACATGGTTTACTATAAACAAGCTTGAAAGGTGACATTCCCAATGGTGTCTTGAAAGTTGTACAATAAGCCTACAAAGCTTTACCCAACCTCGCTGACACAATCCTTGCGGTTGGGATTGACAGCTTTCTCCAGAATTTACTTGATTTCTCTATTGAAAATTTTAGCTTGTCCATTTGTCTGTGGGTTGTATGTCATGGCAATTTTATGTTTAACCTCATATATGTTTAGAGCGTTGGCAACTAATCTATAGTCAAAATGTAAACCTTCATCACTAATTAAGACATGAGGGGTACAAAACCTGGTAAAAATATTTGTATACAGGAATCTCAGAACTAATTTGGCATCATTTGTAGGTAAATACACAGCTTCAACCCATTTTGAGACATAATCCACAATGATAAAAATGTAAATTTTTCCCCATGATGGTGGAAATGGACCCATGAAATCAATTCCTCACACATCAAATAATTCCACCTCTAAAATATTTTGCAATGGCATTTCGTGTCTCCTTGATAAGTTACCAGTTCTTTGACAGGGATCACATCTTTGACAGGACTCATGAGCATCTTTAAACATGGTGGGCCACAGATTGGAAAACCGTTGTAGCTGTTCGCATGCTTCCAAAATGTCAACCATAAGGTTCAAAATGACAGTGATATAGAATACTTTGAATTTCATCTCCAAATTACTTGATCTGCGTACTGCTTGAATAGAAATGGCTCATCCCATTAATATTGCTTGACATCATGAAAGAATTTACTTTGTCCTTGATGATTGAGCGTAGGTGGGAGCAACTCACTGACTAAAAAGTTCATAATATCAGCAAACCATAGCAATGCCATAGCCAACAATAACTTCTCATCAAGGAATTCGTCTTTAATCATTTAACTATCACCATAATTATTCCCTACTTCCAATCGTGACAAGTGATCAGCTACTTGATTTCCAATGTCTTTCCTATATTTAGTTTCCAAATCAAATTTTTACAGTAACAATATCCATCTAATGAGTCTGGGTTTGGCCTCTTTTTTCGTCGCCACGTATTTGATGGTAGAATGATCTATATAAACTATGAATTTGGTGCCCACTAAATAAGCTCTAAATTTTTCAAAGGCAAACACCACTGCTAACAATTCTTTCTCCTGGTGGTGTAATTGAGTTGTGAATCTGTCAGCGTGCAACTGGCATAATATATAGCATGACACATCTTGGTTTTCTTTTCCTCAGCATTGCTCCGACAGCAAAGTCACTTGCATCACACATTAGTTCGAATGGTAGAGTCCACTCTGGTGCAGTGACTATAGGTGCTGTAATTAATCACTTATTTAACTTTTCGAATGCTTTTGAGCATAACTTGTTAAAATGAAATGGTATGTTTTTCTCCAATAATTGATATAGCGGTTTGGATATCTTAGAAAATTCTTTGATGAAGCGATAGTAAAATCCAACATGACCTAGGAAGCTTCTGATTCCTTTCACAAAAGTAGGTGGTGGCAACTTTTCAGTGACTTCTATTTTTGCTTTGTCGACGATAATTCCTTGCTATGAAATCTTGTGGCCCAAAATAATGCCTTTACAAACCATTAAGTGGCATTTTTCCCAATTCAGTACCAAATTTGTTTCTTAACATCGACAAAGTACTAACTCTAAATTTGTTAACCAATCTTCAAAAGTGTTGTCAAACACCGAGAAATCATCCATGAATACTTCAAGTAACTTCCCCACCAAGGTTGAAAAATATTGCCATCATGCAATGCTGGAAGGTTGTCGAGGCATTACATAACCCAAATGGCATTCTTCTAAAAGCAAATGTTCCATAAGGACAAGCGAATATAGTCTTTTCTTCATTAATAGGAGATATAACAATTCGGTTGTACCCTAAGTAGCCATCTAAAAAATAGTAAAAGGCTTTCTCTGCTAGTCTATTCAGCATCTGATCTACAAAAGGCGGAGGGAAATGGCCCTTCTTCGTTGCTTTGTTGAGTTTTCGATAATCTATACAAACTCTCCAACTTGTGACAGTATGTGTGGGAATGAGTTCATTATTATCATTACTGACTACTATGACTCATCCTTTCATGGGTACACATTGAATAGGGCTCACCCAAGAACTATCAGAAATCAGATATATAATTCCAGCATTCAACTATTTGATAATATCCTTCTTAACTATTTCCTTCATGATAGGATTCAGTCTCATTTACTATTGAATAGATTTTCTATGGAAATTTTTAAGTATTATTTTGTGCATGCAAATTGCTGGGCTAATTCCTTTGATATCTGCAATTGACCATCTTAAAGCTTTCTTGGATTTTTTTTAAGACCTTTAGTAATTACATCTCCTGGTCTGGTGTAAGCTTAGCAGAGGTAACTTTAGGCAGTGTATCATTATCTCCCAAGTAAGCATACTTCAGATGAACTGGTAATGGCTTCAATTCCAGTACAGATGGATCTTCTATTGGCGAGCGAGGAGGGTTGAAAGATCGATCTGATAAGTCTAATGATTCAAAGCTCCTTCTAAATCCATTTCCAGATTGTTGAATTTGCATCAGTTCTCTAAATTCTTTAGTAAATTCTGCTTTAGTTAGTTCAACAGAGCTTGCATTAGAATTGTGGAGCATATGTCCTGCATTCTTGACTTACAATGTTAACAAATTCAACAACATAGCATTTTTCGCCTGGGTCTACACACTTTAAAGCACCAAACACATTAAATGTCAACTATTGATCATTAATTCTCATGGTCAGCTCACCTTTCTGTACATCAATCAATGTTCTACCAGTTGCTAAGATTGGTCATCCATGTATTATAGGTACCTCTTTATCTTCTTCACATTCCAGAATAATAAAATCAGCTGGAAAGATGAACTTGTCAACTTTTACAAGTACGTCTTCAATTTTACCTTCAAGATAGACATATGCTCTATCAGCTAGATGTAGTATGATTGTAGTAGGTCTTGCCTTTCCTATTCCAGTTTTCTTGAAAACAAACATATACATTAGATTGATACATGTACCTAAATCACATAATGCTTTACCTACATAATGGTTTCCAATTAAGAAAGGTTAGTGAAACTCCCTAGATATTTTAATTTTGGTGGCAGTTTGTTCTTTAGCATTGTTGTGCACCTTTCAGAAGTGCAACGATTTCAAACTCCCCTAACCTTCTCTTATTGGATAGGATATCTTTCATGAATTTCACATAGTTAAGCATTTGTTGTAATGCTTCCACCAAAGGTATGTTGATGTGTAATTGCTTTAAGACATCCATAAATTTCTTAAATTGAGCATGTAACACCCCAAACCCGGCCTAGACGTTACGACCGAATATGGCGTGTCACATTGAAGCGTTATTAGAGAAGTCATGTTTCATCTAAAATCTTTCTTAGTGTTTCAAGAATATGTTCGTTTTGAATTAAAGTGAACGGGAGCTGCGCACCAGGTAGGGTTCAAGAAAAGAGGAGGTGAGTCAATTAGACTACTTAAGTACCTAGCTCTTCCATGATCCAATCCTAGACATGCACACATCCGTTGCGACACTTTAAGCTTATTACTTGTCCACGAACAACAAATTAAGTTTAAATCTATTTAAAATATTTATTTCCTTTGAAAACATTTACGTTGCAGAAGCTTTGCTCAGTTATCGTGATATTTTGAAAATAAGTAACTTTTATAAAATGCACCTTAGAGCTAACCAATTTAAAAACCCAAAATAAAAATAATAGAGCGGCCTTATTACAACTTTAACCAAAATAGAAATAATCAAAAATAAATGCGAAATTTTAAAGGAAGCTAATTGAAACTTATTTAAAAACCAAAAATTTAATCTTCGTGGCCACTTTAAATCCCGCCCAGCTCCAAGTCCACCAACTAGGGCTCACGTGCAAGGATGGAAGAGAAAGGGGGTGAGTTTGGAAAACTCAGTGTGTATGGAAACCCTATCCAAAGCCCAAGTCAGCTCAAGCCCATTGGGCCTAAGCCCTATTTAGATAACAGCGGGTACTGGGCCGAAGCCCTTTTCAGAATACAGTAAACTGGGCCTTAGCCTATTTTCAGATAACAATATGGCCCATAGGCCTATTCCATTCCAGAACAGACATATTCTTGTATGCAACCCCAACCCAGCCAATAACCAACTGCTACACTCCACCCGTACCAGCCCTACACTCCATGTGGGGAATAGCTCAACCCACCTAGCCCTACACTCCACAGTGGCGGCATAGCTGCTCAGATATCATTAAGTTAAGGCAAAGCCTCCAGTACGTGGTCAAGCCACTTTCAGTACTTTCTCCATCAATAACCCAGTCCCATGCATCAGATAATAATAAACATGACATGGCATGCAATAAATAGTAACAGTCAAACATGCATTCAGGTCAACCTTAACCCTAGGGGTATATTAGTAATTTTGCTCCTAGGGGTAAATCTGTAAATTTTCCACCTATAAAGGTATTTCAGTAATTTTATCATTTTTAAGGTTTCTCACGAATGTTACTGTCCCTACTAGCCCATTTGTCATCGCAGTAATTTATTTATCTCAATTTCATAATTTTAGCCATTGGGCCCTAAAACCCCTAATGGGGCCTACATTGTCCATTAGCCATTTAAGCCCATTTAACACAAGTTTTATGACCAGTTTACCGGTTTAAACAGTTTCGATTCTACAGTCTAATAGAACATACTTATTGCCTTTTTTATATTATATTTTTATTTGTCAACCCGTATGAGCCTATAAGCCCATTGGGCCCAATTTTAGCCTATCGAGGCCCAATTACCGAAGTGCACAAAATTTCACACACGACTAACTTACCACTTTGCGATTGCAGATCTAATGAATTCTAAACATCTTGTGAGCACTCGCACACTCACAAGCCCACGAAATGCCGAAATTTCGGCATTTCGGCTTTTGCTGAATTGAACTATGAGAGGGTGTTCGATACACACCTATTTCGCGACGACTACTTCTAAGATCCCTTACGATGTCCTACAATTGATTACCACAATTCTTAGATTCCAGACAACAACAACCAATCCCAATATTCAGCAACCCATATTCGAGCCATGCCCCTAAAGCCTTTAGAATCTTACCTTTTTGCCGAAAACCGATGACTAGATCTAAGTCTAGTTGTTCCAAAGATCCAAGCCTTCGATCAAACCTCTTGAAGACACTAATCACCAAAAGAAATTGTCAGTTAAAGACCCTTAAAGCCCTATGCCCAAATCGACAGCCTCCCTAGATTTTAGGGACTTCGGCTTTTCTAAATTGTAAAATAAGACTAGATTTGAGGTGATGAGCACTTACCACTTATTCATCTTTGATTTATACGTAGATTTGATGCAGATCTATCCTCTAAATGATAGTAGAACTCGAATCCAGGAGATCCGAGTTTCGACTATAAGTCCCTAAGTCTATGGTATTTCGGCTTTTTAAGTGATGAAGAAGATGACGATTTAAGGCTATAAATTTGAAGTAATGTTGCCGATAGATACTAAGGGTTTAGAGAAGATGAAAGTTGATCAAAAAACAAAAATAACTGAAGGATTTTGGCTTGGAATAATCGGCAGAAGAAGTGAGTTTTCTTGATTTCGGCTTTTATGGCAATCGGCTATGGAGGTTTTGTGGAGGATGGGATCGATAGAGGAGGTAAGTAAGGTGATCAGAAGGTTTCAGCTAAAAGAAAAAGAAAAAATAAAGAAAGAAAATGAAGGAAAAAGAGAGGAAGAAGAACTCAGTACCAAGGAGAAGGAATTTGCGTTTTCGGCTTTTGTGAGAACTCAAAAAGGATGAATGACAGTGAAAGCTTTCAGGTGGCTAACCCTAATTCTCCAAGACAGGAAAGGAAAAGAACCTAACCCTAATATCAACTAAAACAATCGGCCCAACCTCCCTAAGGCCCTTGCCGAAATTCACTTAAGTGACCACATGCCCGACACATGCCTAAAATTAAAAAGTAACAATATGCCTAGCTTGCAAATTGAACCCTGGACCTTTAATTCCTTCCCAGCCGCCATATACCCTTAGTAATTATTTAATTACTACACTAAATATAAAAATAATGATAATAAAAATAATAATAGTGATAACATCCAAATTATTCGGGCTGTCTTTTACCCGAACCCAGACTTAAGGCCCAATACTTTTAGGCCCAAAAATCGGGGCGTTACAGAGCACCTTGTTTCAACTTTTGGAAATGATGGGGAAAATATGGTGATGGCCTTTCTTCCATTTCTTGAGGTTGTTTTTCCATGACATTTGTATTGGCTTTTCAAAATGAATTTGCTTTTGTATGTTTCTATTTACTCGCATCCTTTTTTTTGTTCCACTATTAACACAAAAGTTGTGCTTTAGGAACTTTTGAACTTCCCTTCTCAGTAGAGGCATCAGCCACAACTCCTAGCAGCTGAGTGTCACTCCAGAGTGTTATGGCCTTACATTGTTCCTTTTCTTGAGATCGAGAAATTTCTATGTCACTAGACAATGCTCCTTATAGCCCGGAACTTAATACAATGGCAATTTTCCATTTGATTTTCCAATGCTCTTAAGGAAGCTACCTAGCTCTAAATGATTGCATCATTCGTATCCATATACTCTTTTAATAGAGTTTCCATAGTTGATGTTGAAGATTATGAACTTTGTTGTACATTTTGCACTGGCATTAGTTGAATGTATCTAGGTCATACACCAGCCACATTTTGTCGATTAACATTGCTAGCATTTCTCATTCCCTGATTACTCTAGTTGAAATTTGGATGTTGTTTCCACCCTTGATTATATGTGCTGGAGTAAGGATTGTTTTTGCTACGATTAAAATTCCCCAAGTAATACGCAGAGGCAGGATTAGATGGCATTCATCAAAAACATGATTTTCTCCACAGTATATGCATGCTAATTCTACCACCTTATCTTCTGTATTGTAGAGGGTTTTTTAGAGTTTAATCATATTTGTTGAATATGATACCTGAGCTGTTAGCGATGTGGTCGCATCAAGTTCCATTTTTCCAGAAACTCTTTACCAATACCAACTCCGGTAATGGGGTATTGATAGTCATTATTTGCTATTCATTCCAAAATTTTGTATTCTTCATTGTAGGATTGTCAGCAACGTCCATTAGCAGATGTATCCACCACCATTCTCTTATGAGCATTTAATCTGTTGTAGAACATTTTATCTATGTCCAATGCTGAAACATGCATTGGCATTTCTATTAGTTCATTGAAATGTTCCCAAGCTTCATATAATGTTCCATCTTTAGATTGCTTGAACGATGTAATATCATTCCTAAGCTTGCCATTCCTGTTAGGAGGATTGTACCTAAGCAGAAATCTCTGACACAGTTCATACCAAAATGCCACCGTATCTGATGGTAATACACTTAATCATGATTTGGCACCATCTCACTGTGAATAATGGAACAATTTTAATCCAAGGATTCTTCGAAAACACCTTGTTGCCTGAATGAGTCACAAACTACAAGAAAAGTCTCAAATGCAATATGGGATCTTCAGTAGTAGACCATTAAATTGCCCTGCCGTTTGCAGCATCTAAACATTACTGGTTTTAATTCAAAGTGTGAGCTTTAATATGAGGCCTAACAATTCCTGGATTTTGATCATCCAAAATAGGCACTACATGTTCTCTGATGGTTTGTCTCTATCATCTATAATTTGAGGAATATCAGCATTCTTTGCATTCTAAAGTACCTGATCTCCTCTTATTGGATCATTATAATCCTCTCCATTTCTATTAACTCTTTTCTTCTTCGCCTTAACGACCTTTAAATTTCATGATCAAAACAATATTATGTATCCTCTTGAAAACTTCTTCTCATTCACTAATACAAACCTAAAAAATCAAATACAATACAAATTAACTACTTTAGCAAAAATAACAAGAATAATAACAAATCAACTTTTCACTAATGTTGTCGATCCCTGATGCAACGCTCGGGTTTGTGCAAGTGTACACAGTCGTTATCAAGTATAAGTAAGTATCTAGTTATTGTCTCCGCAAGGATTGCATTTGTGTTAAGTCAATTAATTGTAAAATTATATTAACAATTTGATAATTAAAACAACATAATTTAGAAGTGATGATTAAATATATTAAACTAAATGCAATGATCCCTGATGTGATTATCCTAACATGCAACTATATGAATGAATATGTAACATCCTCAATTAGGCCTAGTAAATAGTGTCTCAGGACCACAAATCTTACATTAAAATAATTATTTATGGTCATTATGAGGTCTAGTGTAATATCCCAAATTAGGGCCTAATTGAAATAGTAGTTTCGTGACCACAAATCTGAGATAGGAATAATTATTTTATAATTATTTGATGTTTATGATATGATTCCATGATCGTGTGAAAATTTCGTGATGAAATCCTATGCCTAAAGTGCTTAAATTGAAATTAGGGACTAAATCGAATAATTGCAAAACTTGCATTCTAGGAGTTTTTAGTATGAAATTGTTTGGAATATAATGAGGAGGTTTAATAGAAATTTGACCAATTTCTAAGTCTATCGACAAAATTGGACATGGATGGAATTTTTGGAAAGTTTAGTAGTAAGGGCATTTTGGTCATTTAGTAATTAAAATGACTTAAGAACAAAATTAAAAGCCAATTTTTGTCCATCTTCTTCATTAGGCCGAATTTCAAGGGTTCTCCATAGTTAGGGTTGTTTCAAGCTTCCAAGCTCCATAGTAAGTGATTCCAAGCCTCGTTTTAATGTTCTTTACGTTTTTGGAATCCAGTAGCTCGATTAAGCTTATGCTAGCAATAATTCAACCTAGGGTTCATATTTGGAAAAATACCCATAGGTGAAATTTGTGTATTTTTGTTTTTATGATAGAATATGAGGTTTTAAATTATGTTAGACACTTGTACTACTTGGTTTTAAGCGAAAACGAGTAAAAGAGCTTAATCGGTAAAAATACCTAATAGTCATAAGTACATGTTAGGCTGTGAATTTGATGTTGCCATAGAAGGGAAAAATGATCAGCATGTCATAAACATAAGAATAAGGGATGAAGTTTAATTCCCGAGCCTAGGGCAAAAGTGTAATTATGCAAAAGTTTAGGGGCAAAAATGTAATTTTGCCAATTCTATAAATGCTGTTTTGATGAATGTATTATAAATAAGATTAATTTGCCATTATAGATTAAGAGAAACAGATTCAAGTCGCAATCGAGGGAAAAACAAAGTTACGAAGAATAGGCTTGATTGCTAATAAATTTGTACCGAGGTAAGTTCATGTGTAAATGTAGTAACATAATTGTCATTTTAAGCAATTTAATGTTGTTTATATGATATGATGCTAATTATTATCATGAAATATTATGCTTTGTGGTTATGTTGAATAATATGTAATTATGTGAATTACTTGATGAGTATGAACTATCACCAAAGTATCGATTCAATATTTCGTGGAAGACGGCAAAGATGTGTGATTGAGGAAAACGCCCGTTTGAACCTTGGGAATAGATTAGAATACAAGTGACATGTCACTAGGATGGTTGAGTTCCGAACTCGTTGAGTTGGTCCGAGTTCGTGAGGTGTAACTAGGCATTCGAGCTCGTTGAGTGAGTCCGAGTTCACTTATGGCGGGTTACATGGTAGCTTGGCTACATAAGTTCCGCAGGCTATTGAGTTTGTCTAGCTGCGGGATGGCTCTTATGTTCATGAGATCCGCGTATTCGAATTATATCCGATGTGTTCAACGGTGAATCTTAAGTGAATAAGAAGAAGGCCTAAAACGAAGGTGACATGTTGGTAAGTGTGGTAAATGAGAAAATTTGACAGGTATGTGCTTAAACCCTCGGGTTGAAAACTTGGTATGATGAAATCGTAGAAAGATATTAAATGTAAATAAACATGAATGTCTTGGTGTTGTTTATGCAAATGATGTTTTATGTGAGATGTGTGATTATGTTACTGCTATTGCATGTGAAACTTACTAAGCATTTGTGCTTATTCCCTCCTTTCTTCATTGTAGTTCTGACAAGCCGGCTTGAGAATCGGGATAGGTCAAAGACTCGTCACACTATCCAAGGCTTAAATTGGTAAAATGGCTTGTGTTTTTGAATGTGGCATGTATGGCAAAACACTCACTTTGTGTAACTGATCTTATGATATGGATATGGTTGGTAAGAAAAGGTTTTGTAAATCATTAGCCATTGAATGGCCAATCTAAGTCATATTTGATGTTTGTATGTTTAAAATGCTATTTAGTCCATGAAAATCCTTAGTAAAGTGAAATTGCCATAAAACAGAATCTGACAGCAACAGCGATAAATTTGAAAAATCACTAAAATATTAAATGGAATTAAATGATGAGTAAGTTATGAAATTGAAGCTTAATAGTCTATTAGATATGGATTGAAAAAAAGGTATATAAATTATATTTTATGAGATATTTGAATTTTGTGAAACTGGGCCAGAGTGATTTCTGGATCCCCTGTTCTGACTTAACAATTCATCATAATTTAAAAAATAATAGAATCATATTTATATGTACAGATTCCTTATTGAGTCTAGTTTTAAGAAATAAACTTCATAGTCATGCAATTCTGTACGGAGAGATATCTGATTCGTAATATACAGGTCAGACAGTCAAACCCTAAACAGCTTAACCAAAAATTCTAGAAAAATTAGTAAATATATAAGAGTCTAGTTCCTGGGAAAATTTACGGAATTGGATTTCGAGTTTCAGAACTTGAGATATGAATTTTAAGCGACTATGATGCAGATTGCAGCTGACTAGAAATTTTAAAAATAATTGTTGAGCTGTTTAATTAATGAATTAAGTCTGTACACCTCGTGTAGAATCCGGACGGTCCCGGTACGGGTGTTACATCTAGATATGGAATAAGCAGTGTTAAAGTTCATGAAGAATTCTATGTGTAAGGTTCCAATTGGAAATAAGACCAATTGAATTAATGCAAACTGGGTTCTAGAAGCATAGTATGAATTGCTATTGATTATTAATGGAGGTCTTAAAGAGTAATTTCCCATTTCTAAGTTTTGACAAAAATGGCAAGCAGAAAAATTTGGAAGTTAGTAGGAAGGGCATTTTCATTGTATAAACTAAATGAAAAGGGAAAAATCAAGCTAAAATTAGCTCATTTTCTTCTCCATGCTGGCCAAAATTATAAGGGTCTCCATAGCTAGGGTTCAACATTTTCAAGCTCAATAACCATAGGGAACCAATTCAGGAGGTCGAACCGAGGAAAACAAAGGTTTCGGAATAACTGAAATACGAAACGAACAATACCAGTAAGTTCGTAAACCGAAGTAAACTCTTAATATAGTTAAACATGCATGTTCTTGATGTATTGAAAAGTTAGATATTCATTGCATGATAAATTTATGAATTCTGTGTACAAAAATGATAAATTCCGTGAAAAGAAGGAAATCCGATGGATAAATTATGGTTACATGACATTAGATTTGGATTGTGTAGAAAAGATTTAGCCTGACGGTAATCCGATAATCTCAATAGAAAGAATCTAGCCCGACGGGGTTCCTTGATGAAGAGCCTCAGAAAATATGGTCATTAAGGATTTAGCCCGGATGGGTAACCCGATTGAGGACTGAATTCAACCTGGACTGGCAATTCATATCCGAGCTTATGAGAGAAATTATTGTAGAAAGGGATTTTAGCCTAAACTGGCAATCCCAACATTACTCTATGAGTTAATACTACATGGAATTTAGCCTGGACTGGTAATCTCGCCATAAGATATAAGGTTCACGGTAGTGCGAACTAGAGATTGATCACTTGTATAACTTGACGGTAATTAGGCTATCCATCAAGATTTTCGAGAAATTCAACGGGATTAACAAGAGAAATAGAAATGAAAATATTGAATTGATGACATGATGTATATAGATACTTGATGATTGAGTGCATGTGATAGGGAAACTATTTCATGCTTGTTTGAATTAGTGCCTAATATGTTGTATGCTAATTAACCGGTAAGTTTACTTTCTAGTTGTCCGAACTTACTAAGCATATAAATGCTTACCCCCTTCTCTTTTCCCTGTTTATAGAGCTCGTGGACTCGTGAAGATTGGAAGACGGTTGGAGAATCAACACACTATCGAATTGTCCTGCTTTGGTATATAGATACTTCCATTTTGTTAATGGCATGTATAGGATTTTTGGTTATTTTGTTATATGTGTCATTTGGCTAGCCAATGTAAGGGCCTAAATGGTATACTTGTTTTTTTTTGTGTATATGGCCATGAGATATGGCTCATATTGATGTAAGTAGTAAACCTCCCAATGATGCATGTCTATGTTTAAATGTTTCATGAGAATGATGACGAGGTTTTATCATGACTGGATGATTGAAATGGAACCTAATAATTTGAGAGTGAACATA
>NW_024402911.1:0-38094 GCF_007990345.1 Gossypium hirsutum
AAAGTGAATGTTTGGGACCTAATAGTAAAAGAGTTTGAAGATAGAGTTATATGTGGAAATTCTGAATTTCAATAGTTGTGTAACAACTTATAATGTCTAGTAAAGTACTAATTGAGAAAATTAGATTAATTGAGGGGTTAATTGAGAAAGGACCGAATTGTATAAACTGTGAAATTTGGGGCAAAATGGAAATCAACATTTTGCACTAAAGCAGTTTTGGACAGCAGCAGTAGTGTAACTTTGAAAAATCACCAAAAATTGTAGAGATTGAATTAGAGGATGAATAAAATATGAAATTAAATCTTATTGAGTCTAGTTTCTTATAAAAGAAATGATGTGAGCAATGGAATTGTAAATCATGAGATATAATAGATTTTGTGAGACAAGGTCAGAATGAATTCGGGTTCCCCTGTTCTGACTTTGGAAAATCATTAAAAATTGTACAGAAATGATTATGAGTTATAGTTTATATGGTTAGAATCCTTAATGAGTCTATTTTTAGAAGAAACAAGCTAAAACATCATCCGAATTCTGTACAATGAGATAATTAATTTTTAGTGAAGAGTGGTCGGAACTGTCAGACAGCGAAATAGGGGAAACTTTAAAGAATAAACTGTACTATTTGGCTGAACAAAAAATTATGAAAATTATATGGTATGAAGATATGTGAGTCTAGTTTCAGGAAAAATTAACGGATCTTAATTTGGAGCTCTGTAGCTCCGGATAAAAATAATTTAGTGACTCTGACTCGGATAAATAGCTTTGAATATACATGTTAGTGAATATTGAAATTATGGTTAATGTTGTTTAAGTGTGTTATACACATTAAGGATGTGGAATGGAGAGGAGGAGGAGGAAAATTGGGAAATATATGAATGATTCGTGTATAAATGGTCATATGTTTGATTATAACTCATAAAAGATGAAATATGAATGATGCTTATTTTTGTGCATTATTGGTCATGGTTTAAGCTCATGTGTGAAAATAAAGTTTCATAGTATGTGTGTATGGTATATTCAGTATATGACTTGGCATGAAATAATACCATGAATGGTTTATGAATTAACACATGTTGGTAAGCCTGATATATGAATAAATGATCAAATTGAGCGGAACGCCGGATTTGAGTACTTCTGATCAAGTGACAAAGTGATAAGTGGTAGCTTTAGCTACACTTATCTGATCAAGTGACAAGTGGAAAGTGATAAGTAATAGCTTCGGCTATACTTATCTGATCAAGTGACAAAGTGATAAGTGATAGCTTCGGCTACACTTATCTGATCAAGTGACAAGTGAAAAGTGATAAGTGATAGCTTCGGCTACACTTATCTGATCAAGTGACAAGTGAAAAGTGATAAGTGATAGCTTCGGCTATACTTATCTGATCAAGAGACAAAGTGATAAGTGATAGCTTTAGCTACACTTATCTGATCAAGAGACAAAGTGATAAGTGGCTACACTTATCTGATCAAAAAACAAAGTGATAAGTGGCTACACTTATCTGATCAAGAAACAAAGTGATAGGTGGCTACACTTATCTGATCAGGGACAAGTGATAAGTGATCATACGTAAGACCATAGTTATACTATGGCAAAGTGAAAGTGAAGTACTCAATTTTCCGTGACCGTTCCCTAATTTGATTAAGGATGGTAAGTGACAAATGGGCCCAAAAGAATTAAAGTAAATGGATAAGTGGTAATGTATTTATATCAGGACGATGTTGTTATTCAAACTAAAGTGATATTTTCATTGCTAAATTGAGAATTTCATAAATGTGTTATTGAATGGTATAATCAATAAACATTGAGTTAAATGGTAAATACGTATTAGTTTTGAATTGATGTCATTGAATTGTACGTGAATTAAATGGAAATTGCTAGTGATATGATTTAAATTATGAGCATGAGAAATTGCGAATTGAATGAAATGGAAATGAAGCATTAAATTGCATGAGTATGTATCGGGTCTCGCAGGCCCTAATTATTATGATTATAATATTTTGAGGATATATTGTGAAAAGTTATAGAAACATGTTAATTATTTTGAAAGTTTTAATTTTGATGAAATTTTATAACTCGGTTAAATACGTTTACAAGTGTATGTGTTTTGGTAATGCCTCGTACCCTATTCCGGTGTTGGATACGGGTAAGGGGTGTTACATGACCCGACTGTTAATTATTATTTTTTATATATTTTTTATTTTTTCCTTTTTCTTTTCTTTTTCTTTTCTTTTTTCTTCTTCTCCTTCTTCTTCTTCTTCTTCTTCTTCTTCTTCTTCTTCACGAGCCCTAGCCGCCGCGCCGCGCCGTCGCTTGTGCCGTCGCCGTCGTCTTCGCCGTCGAGCCGCTGTCGGAGGCTCTCCTCTTCTTCTCCTTTCTCCTCTCTTTCTCTCCTTTTCCTCTTCTTTTTCTCTTTTTTGCAAGTTTTTTTTTATTTTTTTTTTCGTGGGTGTTCTCATTTTTGGAGTTTAAACTCCTTTTTATAGTTGGTTTTGCTTCTTTTTTGCAGGTAGCAAGTGGGGAAGGAGCAGCCACCCATGTTTATGGCCTGAAAATCTGGGAAGTGGGTGCCCCAAATCATGCAACTTGTCTGAAGGACCAAATCGCAAATGCAGCAAAACTTCTGGGGCTAAATGTAATTTTTAGAAAATTTAGGATTAAAATGAAATTTAATGAAAGTTTAGGGGTCTAAGTGAAATTTAAAGAAAGTTTAAGGGTCAAAATGAAATTTAGGAAAAGTTTAGGTGTCAAAATGCAATTTTTATTTTTTTAATTTTTTTTTTTGAAATTTTGAAAATTAAACACAAACTCTAGTCGGACAAAAATTTAGTGCTTACACCCGTATATCTGCATGCTAGAGATGTCCATAGACCAAATTAAGTCGAGTTGAGGCTCAATTTTTAAAAACATTTTAAATTCAAGTTCGAACCCGACTCAACAGAGAAACTCATTACTATTTAAAATTAATAAAATAATAATTTTTATTTTTATTTTTATATTAATCTTTACATATTCTTATAATTAAAATTAAATAAAAATATTTTATTTACATTCGGGCCGAACCTGATCGTGACAAAGCCTCTTTATTCAAGCCGGTCCCAAAGTCGAGCGGGCCACCCGACCATGGACAGCGGGCCACCCGACCATGGACATCTCTAGTGTATTTATATAAATATAATATAACATATTAAAAACAATTCAAGAAAGAAAAAAGTAAATCTAGAAGTAGTGTAATTGAAATTTACCAAAAAGCAATATAGAAGACAAGAGGTTTTATCTGGTTAGAGCTCCGGGACTGATCGGTTTTCCGGCAACAAAAACAACCGGTGGCGACATTTATTATTATTTTTGCGATCAAAAGCATGAGGGCCGATATTAAGCCAAGTGCATGCGCTGAGTTCTTTGGATATACACATTGACCAGAAGCGTCTATCGTTACTTGCGAAGTCTGCAAAAAAAAAAAAACTCAATATATAGAAAAACATAATTAGAAAACCTTAAAAAAAATTACAAATTTTGATGCTTTTTTAAAAAAAAAAATTTTTACCTTAACCCTTGTAGATTCAGCTGCAAAGCCAGTAATGGCTGATATTATCCCCAAAAGGATCACAACGAAGCATATAATTATTCCATTTTTCTCCATTTCTTTACTTTCTTTTACTTTCCTGGGAAAAATTCTGGGGTTTTCTGTTTGGTTTATGAGAAAAAGAAAAGAAGAAAATCTGTTACCTAGGAATGTCTGAATTCTGAAACCAAAAGCTTTGTTGTTTGTGTGGTGGCTTTCATTGGGATGTCCTTATGCAATATTTATAGGATTTTTTGGCTAACATATATTATATTAAAGTAATTATTTTATTTAATGTAAAATAATATTTTAAAGGCATTAATCTATACTATTATTAAATTTTTGACTAAATTGATGTCATATGAGTTAATTAAAAATTAATTCAATTAAAAATATTTAATTTTTTTCAAAATTAAATAAATTTTATTATAAATAATTTTTTTCTATATTTTTATAGAAAATCTATATAAATTAATTTAAACCTATAAAAATATTGATTTAAACTTAAGATATAAAAATTCCCAAAAGACTCAATTTTATCATTTCAACTAAAGATTAATTGCTTTTATATATATATATATATATATATATAGTTTTGATATAATTTTTTCACTGACATCTGGGTATGCTATAATATATATATAAATTATTATTAGATATATTAGCTGTAGGGTTTTTTTAACTACACAAATGAGATGAAAAAACCGTCATATGTCATTATTTAGTTTTAAATTTTTTTTTAAATACCAACTAAGAATACATAATGATTTTTAACTTTATTTGTGGAGTTAAAAAATTTCACCGCTAATACATCAAATAAATTTTTTATATTTTAGTCTCTAATTGAGTTGATGTCATGAGTCTCTTCTTGTTTCATTATGTGAGTTAGATGAACCTTTTATTATGTTATATCATTAGGATAATAATTTATCAACTTACTAGTTCTTTTCATGAGACACAAACAGGAGAATTTATCCTGAAAGCGGAAAAAACTACTAAAACTTCACGAAAGCCTCAGAAGGGTTTATGTACAAACAATGGGCAAGCCCCTATAGATTGTATCTGAAGACAAGAAAAGAGATTTTTTTACGTCAACAACAGAAGCCGAAGCTCATGGATTTGTGGATCTTGTAGCGGTTAAATAAGTTAAATAACAAAAAACAATAGGAACGATTTCACACCAATCCACAATTTAATTAAGAATTAACTCAATCAAGAAATGACTAAAAATACATTCTTTGTACAAAATAACAAATATTTTTTTATTTTATATAAAATTTATAAAAATTAATTTATAAATAAAATCAGAAAAATATCCTAACTTACATCAATTTATAAATATATTTCAACCAAAATTTTATTCATATTTTAGGTAAAATATTTTACACTTTACATCTTATTCGTACCATAATCTAGTTTATTATTAAATTATATTTAAAATGAGGTATTAACCTAAGTTTTTGGCCGGCGAAAACGAGTCAAATCTTAAAACTAAAACAATAATTTAGTTTGTAAGTTACTATATGTTATCTCATATTTTTAATGTATTTTTATAACTATATTTAATGTATATTCGATGAAGTATTTTGTCTCTCTACTTTATTGAAAGTTTAAATGTTTGAAGAGGTGACGAATTTATAGGGTGAGAGCGCTAAAGCAACGCAAAGGTTGTTGGCAAGTGTCTCAGTCTCCTAAAACAAAAAAAATTCAATCTTGACCTTTTAAATTTTATAAAACTTTAAATTAATACGTGATAAAATTGTATATTGATCCTGAAAAATGATATAAACTATTAGAATGATGAAATTGCATTTTAACTCTTATAAAAAATATAAAACTGAAATTCACCCTCAAAAATTTCTGACTTTACTTCTGGGGAGTTCTTTGTTGGGAGCCAAAAAAGGTGAACCATGCATGTTACGCATGATTGGACTTGAAGCCATATCTCACAATATATAAAAGATTTATGGGTGAAAAGTAAGTAAGAAGCTTTCACTCTATAAACTTGACCTCTTCATATATTCAAGTTTTCAACTAAGTCGAGAAAAAAAACTCTAACTGGAGACCAAAACTAAGGTCAAAATTTACGAAGAACCCAACGCAACAAATTAATTCCATTGGTTCTTCAGCGAAAGAAACAACAAGCTTTCTGATATTTTATAGTAAGCATTTTCCAACCATATAAGGACCAACAAATGAAGCTTGTTGCAGTTTTATTTTAACTTCAATAATTTTATTTGATTCGACTTTATTTAAATTTCATTTCATTCGATTTAATTCGAAAAAAAATTAAATCGAATTAGAATAATAAAATAGGAATCGTTAACTATACTAACTCAATTTTTTTCACTCGATTCTATCAGATATTAACCCTTACAATAAAATATAAAAATACCATAAAAATACACAAGCTAAAGAGACTAGAATTTCATCTTGACAGTTGGGTGATAATGTTACAAAGGTATTAAGCATGAAAGGATAAACAGATAGAACCAAAAAGGAATGACAAGCAATGAAGCTGCCCTATTGAATAATTGACTTAGTAATTGACAACCTCCAAATTATAATAAAAATTATATTTTCATTCCATGTTTAATGAGGTTCCAACATTGAATGCTCAAGGTCAACTTAATTTTTTAAAAATATATTTCATATTTTTATTTAAATTTTTAAAGTAAAATATAGTCGAGGTCGGTAAATTATTAGTAAATTTATGCTTTGGTAATTTAACTTTAAAAAATTATAAAATTGTCATTGAACTATTTGAAAGCTTCCATTTATGTCACTAAATTATTCGAAAGCTTTTTATTTAAACTATTGAGTTGTTGAAATTTTTTTATAGTCCGACTAGCGAGCTTCAAGCGACAATTCGACAATTAGCACGTGGATCAATACTCATCGGTGAGTAGAAGAGCATACATTAAATCAAGTCTATCTGATGGGTGATGTTGGATATCGAAGAAGAAAGCTAATTGGACTTTGGTTCGCAGATAAGTGAAATTGAAAGTTGTTTTATGAAGAAAAAAAACTAAACTATAGAAGAGAAGGAAAATGAGAGCTTTCAATTGGTGTAGGTGTTGCAAATAGAGAAGGTCGTACAACAACAATTTTAACAACCTAGCCACTTAAATGAAATTTTCAAATATTTTAGTGACCATTTTATAACTTTTCTTTTTCAAAATGAATAACTGAAACGTAAATTTACTAATAAATTAGTAACCTTATGATAATTTACCCTCCAAGAATTGAATAATTTTCAAGAGTCTTTGGTATATACACTACACGTATATCTCAATGTGTGGAATATGAATATATTGAGAATATACTTGTACCTATTTTTTAAAGTAAATTTATAGGGTTGATTGAATTTGATCTAATTTTAGACGATAACACTAATTTAATGTATTTCAATTTAATTTTAGTTAATATTTCGATGTATTTCAATTGATTTCAATTAATATGTTGAGACAATTTTTTTCTTAACCATATTTTATAATTACATTAAAAAATATAATGCAATAATTAAAATAATTGAACATTATTGTTTATTTTATATTTTAAATTAATGTAATTGAAGTATATTTTCATGTATATATAATATATCGGCAAATAATAAAATTTGCCCTTAACGTTTATCATCTTTTACAATATTCTCATCGAGTTTTTTTTAACAATGTCAATCTTACTGTTTCAATTTTTATCAAGCCTGATTTGAAAGGAAATTGTTAGTCAACTTTTTTTGCCGACATGGAATGACATCTCATTTTTTCTTTTGTTGATGTCGCATTATAAAAATATAAATTTTAAAATTTATTAAAATTTAAAATGATGATACTTTTTTTAAAATACCAATCATTTAAAAATTTAAATATTTATTTACTTTTTTCATCCCTAGAATTAAATGAGTTATAGCTTCGATTCACTATATTTTTCTATAAAAAATAAAATAGACTTTTATTAGTTTTTTTAATTAATCTGTAACTCAACTATTAATAAATTTATAAATTATGATCACCTAACTAATCTAAATTAAGTCACTCCATCATATATGAAAAACTTGAAAACCAAAATGCATGCATATTCAAACACATCCAACATTCGTCTCGAAATCCAACTAACATAGATTCTAGCAATTTGGAAGCTACTAATGTATATAACTAGAAATATGAAATGGAAACAACTTTTTTAAGTTTCATACTGAATGTAGAAAGTAAAAACCCACAACAACAAAATGATTGCAAGTTATATGAATTTTCTTTAAGAGCAGCAAAAGCAACCACTGGATAGCAGCTTGCCTACACAATCCGCTCCAACTCCCTAGCATAGCTAAGAGTTTGGTTAATCAGTTGTAGGGATGGGATCTCCTTACATGGTGCAGAATCTTTAGCCTTCTGGAAATACACGGATCCATTCTTCACCTCCCAGTCAGGATGCTCCTGCGACAAATGTAATACAGGTCCAAATAAGCTTCTTTTTTTTTCCTGAAAGTCTTTTGATGAAAATGGGTATTATCGATGTTTACAAGAATGCTTACCTCTTTGATGTATTCCAAAAGTTCTTGATCAGATGAGAAAAGTAACATCTGTCGGGCATCGTTAATTGAAAGATAATCATATGCCTTCTCACTGCATCCAGCTATTTCATCTCTGAAAATGACACGTTTATGAATAAACAACAATACAACATAGAGCTGATTCTACGAAACTGATGTTGGAATGATCTTAGATTCAAAATGGTCACAAATACAACCATAATTTAAAAGACAGTCTACCATGCTTTAATATTGTTATCCCCAGAAAACTGTCACATGAAATACAATTGCTTACCTCACTGTTTTTGCCAAGAGATCCATGAAATAAACATAAGTTTCATGAGGAGCATTTTGTCTAGCACTCAGGACACGATTGTAAGCCCCTTCCATGAAGGATTGCTCCAGCTCCACAGCATGCTTGATGCAAGGATTCTCCAGGGCAGTGGCCGAAAGCAGTTCCAGTTCGGTATGGAACTCAGCAATTCTGTTCTGGACAAGAAGTCTCAAGAGATTAAGACCTAGAATCAGGTACTCTTGCTGGGATGGTGGAAGACGGCTACTGCTCCATCAGGAAAAAAGAAAAATAATTACCATCATTTCCTTAATCTGAATAATAGAGGCTTCTACATAAGAAATTTATTCGCACATAAGAGTACACACATTAAAAGGAGTGGAAGTTTCCTTAAGACAATTTGTTCATAGGCCAAGAGTTAAAACAAATCCAATACCATCACACTCATACAAGACACAAAATCCATTTTAATTTCTTTATGTATTAAAAGTCTTACAACATATATATACACACACAAAAAAACACTTTTAACTTGATTTTCTAATTAGAAGAATCGATATCCATATTTTACTAATGGTTAGGCAGAGCTTTATAGAATGCACCTCTTATATATTCATCTATCTTAACAGCTAGATAGAAAGGGGAGGAAATTATATCGAGAAGAAAAAAACTAGACCTGGAAAGAAAATTAGATATACTGCACAACAGCAACAGCAACAACAAAGGTAATAGACATAATTCCCAAACTACAGAGCAAAAAACCTTAAGCATAACCCTAAAAAGACAAGCAACTAACCCAGCATCCGTATAATAGGGCTTCAACTGGAAAAAGTCCCTCTCAAAGGCATCTTGATCCTCAATCTTAACACTGAGGACAACAGCATGTTCGTAAATTTCCCCTGAAATTATCAGTGAAAAAATAAAAGCAATAATTAAAGAACTGGTAATCGATAATCTTCAGACAAGCAGAGATTCAAATTCTTAATTCTATTCAAATGGGTTAAAAATAAATTCATATAGAAGCTGCAACATGCTAAAATGTTTAACTGTTGCCCCCACTCTTCATTTTTTCTTGATATATCCCTGTCTAACACAAGTCCAAACATGGGTATGAGGATATAACCCTCCAATAACTCTCTGAATACATGAAAAAACTTGGCAGAAAATTCAACATACCCACATCAGAAAATTCAACATTAACATCCGAGTCCTAGTAACATAGATTTAACTACAACCATAGGCACACAAAAGAAACGAAGCTTAGTGATCCCAATAAATGAACCAACCTTCCATGTTCCTAATCATATTTGAGATATGTCCTCACTACGGAACAAAGCTACATCTAATAAGTTACAATATGTATAAGTGCTGAGGTTTTTTCATATAGAATCCTTCAAAATATGTGAAAGCTAGTGCTTGATGGACCAACATAGAAATAAAATAAAAATGAGAAAGCAAAACAATGAACTGGGTCATAAGAATTACTTGCTAAGAGCACTTCGTTAACCGAATTAGGGGTGTTTTCAAATAGCGGAGGAAGGCTCCTAAACTTTGTCAGCAAAACCTGCAATAATAAAAAACCCAAAATCACTTGAGCAACATTTCAAACGCATCAATTTCATCGATCCAATTTCCCGAACTCAAACACAGCAGCTAATTCAAATATCGCAAACAATAGAAACACAACAAAACCCCTAAAATCCCTAAACCCTGAACAAAATCAACCATCCAAATAAACTAACGATCTAAAAAACGGGATCAATCATCTCGAGACGAATAAGAGCCCTAGAATTTTAGCCCGAATAGAGAGAATGGATTAGGGTTTGAACAAGTTCAAAACAAATAAAAAAACCTTGAGTTGAGAAAGGAGATTGGCGCATGAATCAAAATCTTTTCTAATGAATGCAGCTTTGAATCGCTCGAACATCTGCGACACTTCAGTTAGCTGTGGATCCATTTTTTCTCTCTCTCGCAAGCTTTCGTGTTGCCGAAACAATGGAAAATTCCTTTTCTATTTTTCACTTACAGCAAAATATATAAAGCAAAAAAAAAAATTGGAACTCGGCTTTTTCTTTTTCTTTTCCGGTTTTACCTAAACCGGTCCTGTCGGTTGGAATTGCGCTGATCAGATTGGTCGGGCTGTGGTTTTTTTAAGGATGGGTTCGAGTTAAAGGGATCATCGCCTAAGGCCCAGTTCCAGAAAAATTTCTAAGTCTAGCTCTGTTTTCGAGATAGTCAGACACTAAAAAAACTCATTTTATTATTTAAAAAATTAAAAATTGATATTTTATATATTTTTTATATGATCCAAGTTGGGTCGGGTGAGCTACCCAATCCTTGGACAGGTCTTAGTTTGAATTGAATCCATATAAGTTATTAATGTTATATATAATTATTTATATCTGATTCAGTTTGAAATATGGATTGCAAATTTTTTATTTTTCTTTTTGGAAATTTACAAGTACAAGTACATATACAAGTAAAATTACAATGTGTAGAATCAAACTTTTACAGCACATATGAACTAAGTGTTGTTTTATAAACTCGAAAATTTAGGTGTTGTTTAATAAACTAGAAAATTAAGGGTTGAAAATCTATGTATTGAAAATTAAACATTGAATTCAAGTTATAAAATTTGTTTGATATATTTCTTAAAATTAAAATCAAGTATGGAATATGATTAGTTTGTTTGAAAAATAAAATTTTTAAATTTTAAAGGTAAATTATTTAAAAAATAATGTTAAATAAATGAGATAATATAATTTTTGGCCACTAAACTTGACAACTAAGTTCATTTTGGTACTTATACTTTTTTTGTCCACTTTGGTCCTTAAACTTGAAAACTAGATCCATTTTGATCCCTTAACTTAGATTCTGTCAAGATTTGATGATGTGATCAGTGTTACTGGAACAAGATCAATATAATGGTCCAAATAAAGGAGTTCAACAGATTAACTAGAAAATTGCTTGAAATTGATAAAAATCGAAATCGAGATAAAAATCGACAATTGAACAAGTTAAATTAGTTTAATAATTTTATTAGAGTTTTTTTTATGAATTTTTAATTATTTATTTAATTATTGTTAGTCTGACAATTGAACTGATTGAATCAAAAACTAATGATCTGGCTTATTCAATCATCGATCCGATTATTAAAATATGGTATGTGACACAATCTAAGATTGTCACATACCATTAATGAAATCAAATGTTTTTTTTTAATGAAATCAAATGTCTAATACATAATAATTAAAATAAATGTTCAGGTTCATAAAACATGGAAAATTAAACTTTAAAATAAAACTGATTCAAAGTTTAAAAAATCATCATTTCAAATTTGGATCTATATAAAATTTTCTACCCATGCATTTAAAAATAACCTATTCATTCATTTAATTAAAATAAATCATGAGTTGGGTCGATATAAAATTGTAGGTCAACTTTTTAGATTCGTATTTAGCCCGAAAAATGAATCTAAAATTTTGTTGAAGCCTGACCCATATTAAAAATATTAAACCCAAGTCTGATCCGACCGTAACAAAAAGAAACAAATTATATTTTTATATAAAAAAAATTTAAAACATATAATACATCACACTAAAAATATTAAGAAAAAACAGCATAGGCATGTGATTTAGGTTAGGCCTGAGTAAAAAAAAAATTTACCCGAAACTAAACGGGTCTTAATTTTTAACTAAATTTATTTTTCGAACCTATATTATTATTGAGATATTCCCACTTTTCTAACCAGCCAGATAATTCTAAGCACGATTAATTACAACTCAATTATGAAATATCCAAAAACCCATTCAACTTACATAAGTTATTTTTGGGACAAATTTCATTTAAGAAAATTGGGTAAAAAAAAAGTTATACAAAACCATGAGCTGGTCAAACAAGTCAAGAGAACAAATTATCTTCATTAGATGTGTTTCTTGCAGCAGTGAACATAATCTCACCATATGATTAAATCTCTTGTCAGAATTTGTAAATGTAATCACAATAAATACAAGGGCATAATAGAGCTTTTCTTCTTCAATCTCTCTCACTTCCATTGGTTGTAAGAAAAGAAAAATGTTTACCTCATCCATGAATCATCCAAAAACACTTCATTTTTTCAGGATTATTCTGTCCCAAACTCAAAAGCTTGTAATAACCCTTCCTCTTCTTTGCTTCTTGGGTTTCTTTGTTTCTGCTTTGGTTCTTTCTGCTAATTCTAATTTATCTGCATTTTTTTTTCTGAATTTTCTGAAATTGTTGCAGCCCATGCCGAAAAGGTTCGTTAGTTTATACGGAGACGATCTATCGAATACCGTAATCGTTAAAGCTCCGACGGGGCCAGAATGGAAAGTAGAGTTGATGAAATGTGATGGTGAGATTTGGTTAGCTAATGGTTGGAAAGACTTTGCGGATTATTTCTCTTTGAAGTATGGGAACCTATTGATCTTTAGATACGAAGGTCATTCGCGGTTTTACGTGTTCATGATATTTGATCAGACTACATTCGAAATCGAATACCCGAACGGTATCGATAACCCTGATGTGGAGCTCCAAATACCGGACGTGGAAGAAGTCGGGAGTGAGGATGTGGTTGAAATAGTCAACAACGTATCGCCATCCCGGAAAACAACGGAGAAAACACGTTCTTCGCCTCGTAGGAGAACAAGAATGCAGGGAGCTACGAATGCGAAAAAATCAGAGTTTCGAATGTCAAGCAGAGATGGAAGTATAGAATATATGATGATATAAATTTACTGATTTAATATGTTCTTTTTGAGCTCAGATTTTGTTCACTATTCTTTCGAATTTGATATTACTCGACAGGTAAAATCGGTCCGGAACAGGCTGGTGGAGGCACGTCTGCTGCCCAGAGATCATCGGCATCGTCAGCTAACCATTTTGGATCGGAAAAGCCATTCTTTGTAGTTAATATACAGCCATCGTACATTACCGCATTTCATGCTGTAAGCTCTCCCCTGACGCATTGGCATTACATATTGAATATCAATTGAATGAAATCGTTTCGAGCTAATAATTGCAGAATGTTCCATTTACGTTCGCGAGAACTTATTTCACTTGGAAGGAGGCCGATGTTATCCTTAAAGATCGAGACGGTAGAACTTGGCCTATTCATCTCAAAGTATACAATAAATATCATTGCACAAGCTTTGGCCGTGGTTGGAAGGCATTTGCAATCGACAATGATTTACGAGTAGGCGATTCTTGTGCCTTTGAACAGCTAGAGGGACCCGAAATATCATTTAGGGTCACTATTTTCCGGAACCCCGAAGATTCAAATGATCGCCATACTAGCAGTACGTACAATACCTACAAGCATTACTAAGTTAAAGATTTGTATGATTTAGTGACATCTATGTATGTTTTTACTATGGCTGATCCGCGGTTCAGCTCGTGGGAGTAAAATAGGTCATGGTCGGCACAAGAGGGAATTGAATGCTCGGAGTCAGATTGAATATGATCATTCTAGTGAAGATGAAATGATTAGATATTCAAAGAGGAACAAAGGATCTCAAGTTCCGAGAAGAAAAATTAAGACCAGAGATGGTAAGTCATAAGAGATCGAAGATATTTCCGGAGTGCTATTGAATCAAAATTGCACCTAATG
Source organism: Gossypium hirsutum (assembly GCF_007990345.1). NCBI lineage: Eukaryota > Viridiplantae > Streptophyta > Magnoliopsida > Malvales > Malvaceae > Gossypium > Gossypium hirsutum. The sequence continues at coordinate 14,016 of NW_024402911.1, forward strand.
TTCTTACCTGCAGGAAAGTTCGATGAGGCGATGCAGAATAAGACTTCAGCACGGCGAGCTATTCAAAGGCTTCCAAGCAAAGGAACTGCCATTGCTAGAGCTCTTGAAAGAGTAAGCAAACTCAGGTCGGCTCATCCGTTGTTCAAAGTCATTATCACAACAAATTTTCTGCAGAGAGGGTTTCCGGTAAAGATCTTTTCCCCGTAAATTTGCATATTTAGCTTCATAAAGATAAAAAGGAACATAAAACTTAGCTTCAATGCATGCAGTCCTTTGAATCTCGAAATATCGAATGATACGATCATATAAAAATCTACTATTTACTTGGGAAGCAAGAAACAATCAGACATCAATCTAAGAAACCAGCATACAACTTGGCTTCAATGCCTGCAATCAGTTGATTCTCGAAATATCAAACATTTCGATCACATCAACATCTCTTACTTGCTAAACAAGCAAGCATCAATCAACCATGAATCAGAAAAACTCGCATACAGCTTAGCTTCGATGCATGCAGTCAGTTGAATCTTAAAATATCAAACATTTTGATCATATTAGCATCTGCTATTTACTTGGGAAACAAGAAACAATCAGACATCGATCTAAGAAACTAGAATACAACCTAGCTTCGATGCCTGTAGTCAGTTAAATCTCAAAATTTTGAACATTTCGATCATATCAACAAATACTATTTACTTAGGAAGCAAGAATCAGCATTAAATCTAAAAAACTGACAGTTTATTAGCTTCGATGCCATCAGTTAAATCTCCAAATATCGAATGAACATTTTCTATCATATTAACGTAAACTATTTACTTATGAAGCAAGAATCAGCTATCAATCTAAAAAGACTCGCATACAACATTGCATCAATGGTGCATCAATCTCGGTTTTCTTTCTTTTTTGTTCACTATCTAAGCATCATCAACCTTATGCAGAGCATCCCAGAACGCTTTTGCGACGAACACATGGAGCAAATTCCAGCAGATGTGACCCTTAAATATAAGCATAAATCATGGCGTGTAAGGATGATTATTTGCTCGGACAGGGCAAGCCGATTTAGCGTCGGCTGGCGGGCATTTGTACAGGGAAATAAGCTCAAAGTTGGAGACGTTTGTGTGTTTAAGATGATCAAGAAAACAAATATTGTTTTCGAAGTCTCCATTTTCAGAGATGGTTTAACTCTTGGTTGAACATCTGCTAAGATTCACCATGAATATGTGACTCGTTTTGTGACTCAGTAATGTATGGATAATGTACCGAGTTAGTTTTGTTTGTATAAAAATTTGTATGACGCAGTAGATGTCTCAGTTTATGCCTTCTCTTCTTGCTTGAATTTGCTAGCTGATTTAGTGTGTAAATGGCAGGATTGACAGTCAAACTGATCAAATTACCAATTCTCAATTCAACCATAAAAATTTTAAAACTAAAAAATAGAAAAAAATTGATTAAACAGGTTTTTTAGCCTGATTTTGAGTGATTTTACAAGTTAACCGATCTAACCCTTTTTTTGAATTGATACCTCAATTAGTTTCTGATCCGATCAATTAGTCTAGTCGAATTTAAATACCATTAGAAAACTAGTTCACTATAATAATGTCAATATCATAAGTTTCTTGTTTTATTAAAAGGAAAATTATACAATAAACAAAAATAAGACAATAAAGGGAAATTATACGCATCAAATAACTTCAATGAAAACAAATTACAGATGTCTTATATTGATTTTTTTTCATAAATTTATTGGAAAAACCTTCAATAAGTTCCTCTGTGTTAATTTTTGCTTATAAAGTTTAAAAGAGTAAAAAATGGGTCATATATTATTCAAAAAGATTATTTGAAAATGTTAAGCTCAATAATAAATTAAGTGATGACATACTGTATATTAAAATATTAAAATTTTAATATAGTATTGACTGACATTGTTAAATTAGATAGGATATTGAATCCTTTTGAACAATTAATATAAATGAGAATAGGCATAAATCTTAAATTAATATAAATTTCATATGACTAATACCGTTATCCATATAGTATTATTTTATGCTTACCTATTAAATATACAAACAATTATATTTTCTCAACATAAATATAATTAATTTTTTAATTAAAACATAATCCTTCGACTAAAAGATAAAAAAAAAAAAAGAGAAAGCAACTTAACTTGATTATATCCTTTAATCCATTCAAGTATTTTAAACATTTCTTTTTGTTTTTCTCCACATAAAATTTATTTAAAATTGCTTATTTGTTTCTCAACTTAAACTTAAAGTGGCACATTTTGTAAAATTCAATCAAAATACAAATTTCTCTCAAAAACAAATCATTTGTGCATACATACAGCAAATCAAATTTCTTATATAACATTACACAAAATTTATGTATATTTTGAGAATCATCCCAAAATAATTTTTTTTTTCTAAACTTTGTAAAATTTAAAAAAAAATTGAAAAATAGTTGAAACGATTTGATTTTTTTTCTAGATAAGTGATTTGAGGATTTTATTCAACTCTATATAGATTTTATTTAAAAGTTACAAATTAATCATAATTTTTGTCCAACATCGAACAGAAATTTCATCATCTAAGCCTCACATCAAAGTTCAAACTACATGCTAAATGCTATGAAATGAAACATTTTCTATCATCAGGAAAAACTCAGAACTACAATATATACAGTACAGACACTGATGGCAAATGGAGTAAAAACTGTTTTTCGAGATTAGGAAAAAGGGGGAGGGAGGTGTTCAGACTCATTGGACCATGGCAAGGCGAGAATCATACCTGTATATTTCCAAGACCATCTTGTCATTTCTCCTCAAACTCGACGTCGATAATTTCTGGTTCGGACTTTCTTGAACCGGTGCGCCTACTATCTCTGCCAAAGAAGTCTCCTTCTGGTTGCCATACAATGTTTCCACAGCTTGCACAGCGTATCATTTGGTTTTTATAACCAGCAAACTGTTTCCTACAAGCTGGACAAGCACCCTGTCCGATTTTTATCATAAAAAAGGTCAGTTTGCCATTTTAAACGATGTTTTATTGGTAAAATAAAGTTGGTTGAATGTAATGAACAAAATTCTGCAATGAAGAAGGTTTTAAAAAATATTTGGAATGGTATCGTGAATATATGCACCCTAGTTTGCTTCTGCAATCAAATTCCCTTTTCAAACCATATACAAAGTCAAAAAATCTACTCAAATACAATACACCATTCTAGTAAAACTAGCACTATCTTATGCCCCAAAATCATCCTATACTTGAAGAACTCACTAGCATAACATGCAAGAAGTTGCAATCTAATTTAACTGTAATCGTAAAAGATATAGTTTAAGAAGGAGCTACTTTAACTGTAATCATCAGAATAGCAAGTACAATAAATGGAAGACTAGACTTTGAGTTTAACCCTATTGTTCCATATGTTACAGATAGACACTACGTAGTATCACCTTTTACGGGGATGAAAAGCAAGGAAAATAAACAAATTTTACAAAGAATCACATATGTTACAGAAAGTCATCGCTTTTATCTTGCATTTATCTGTGCCATATTATAGCAATAAGTGATAGCTGATACCTTAATAACAAGACTATTGGCAATAGTCCCGATGAGAAGAGGCCCAGCAAATGGTAGTATCCACATGGCAAATATTAAGAATCGAAAAAGCCAACCGGATAATGCAAACCAGAGGAAGAAAATCATCTGCAGATGGATGAAAAAAACTCTACATGAAATGAGGTAGCAAACGAACTATAACTAATTACCAAAGCACACAATACAATATATCCAGATCCTATCCAAGGTTAAGAATTTCAAAAGAAATTCACTCTCATTTTCTCCGCACTGAAGCAAAACACCTTTAAAAGATTAAATTTATAGGAGAAAGATTTGGGGAATGAGAATCATAAGCATATTACCCAGAACAGATTAATATACGCAGAACCTAACTCAAATGCAAGGCCACCTATACAAACTTGTGTACAAGTGACATGACATGTAAAACCACATAACACTCACCTTACATTTAGGCCCAAAACAACAAATACGAATAATATGAATATCCCATGGATTCCAAAATGAAGGCAACTAGCAACTTGGACATATTAACTATTCAACCAAAACCTGACTTACAGTAGACATAAAGCTCAACTTGGATACAAGCAATCTTAAAACCCAATGACAGTGATGTCAGATATCCGCTGCTTAATAGACATAAGTTGTTCATCCTCTTTAATTCATAAGAGATAATGAAAACATGATATCGAGTATTGCAAATCAAACCCCTTTAACTTTTAAGGATTTTTTTCCTCACTACAACCCATGTTAACATCATATTTCTTTCATACTAGAATCACTGTTAAACCAAAAACAAAAGGGGGGTGGATGAACATATGGTTTAGTTATCATAAATGCTCTGCAGAAATTTTTTCTTTTGGCTATGCTTTCTAGATTTCTTGGATATAAAATGCAATGAACATTTCGAAAGATAAAACATTCAAGGATACAACTTTCATGGAAATAAAAATGCATGACTTACTTCAAATTAAAGAACAATCTTTGGATTAATCCTTGTATCATAGCAAAATACACAATTCTTTTTATCAAATTAGTACAAAATTTTGAAGTTCGCTATTTCTTTTGCATTATTGGAGTTCTTTTAGGAGCAACAAGTAACAAAGAAATGGAGCCTACAAAAATAACTCAAGAAAATAAGTAAAATTGATATTTGGCCTAATCTTACTTACAGCAAAACTTCTTCCTAATGGAGTTTCTAAGAAATCATTCAGCTGCTTCCTGTACTGCAACCATATCCAAAAATCCTCAAACAAAATGTTAGTATAAAAATTCCAAATGAATAAAAGAAGTTCAATTCTAGACCAAGAAATAAAATAAAACACGAACCCTAGGCCAATTCCTACGAAAATCCATAGTAGATGTTCGCCAACGGATTCCAATCTCGAACTCCCGGTCGAGCTCACGAGCACGGTCAGTGGCGGATTGAACGACGGAGGAGATTCGGCGGGAAACGGAGTACTGGCGGTCTAACCGTTCAGCGGTTTTTTTAGCTTCGAAGACGAATTGCTCGAAGCGGTCGTTGGCCGTTCGCCAAGCGTCCTTCAAGGCCTCGCCGGAGGCCACGCGGCGAGCGAAGGTGTCGAAGTCGCTCCGCCTAAAGGATTGGACTATTAAAGGACGCCGCCGCTGAGGAAGCGGAGGCCGTCGCTGAAGCGTCATCGAATGCCATGCCGTCGACGGCAGAGCTGTAGACATCACTTAGAATTTCAGATTCTTTTTCTGTTTTTCTGGCTTTCCATTTTATATTCATTATCATATAAAATTATATTTTATATTTGTTATCGAATTATTTATTTAACAAGTATTTTAATAAAACTATTTATTAATTAATTATATCTTCTTTTATATTTCCTATCAAATTTATTTTTTAACAAAGTATTTTCATAAGATTTATTAATTTATGAATTAGATCATTTTTATTAGTAATAAATTTTTTTGTTATATTTATAAAAAAACAAAAAAAACGTTTGGTTGGTTAAATCATATTAAAAGTAATGCATAGAATAATGTTTTAAGTATATCAATTAAACTTATTTTCTAATTTTTTTTAAATAAAAGATTTATTACTGCAATTCTCTGGTAATAGAATACATCCACAAATATAAATACATACCCGAGCAATTACACTATAGAATCAAACTAATATAAAGTACAATAAATTAAGAAGTAAAAAGAATCGAACAAAATCCATACATAGCATACGCGCATAATATGATTGAAGAAGCATATGTGACAATTATGCACAGTAATACTTGAATTTGATATTTGTAATGTTTCAAAATATTTTTTATATTATAAATATCCGAGCCTCATCATATGCAATTGATTGAAAATAACTTTAAACTCAAATTGATTGTAGTAGAAAATTATCTAAACCCAAACTTAACCCGAAAGAAAACATATAAAAAATCTTTAAAAAAACCCCAATTAAGCTAATCTATCATCTCAAAGGATGTCAATTAAGCCTTAACTTAATTGATAAAATAGTTATTACAATAATTAGTAAGACACAATTTAAGGGTTGAAAGGTTATGCCTAGAAATAGGTATTCTATAAAAAAAGAAAATGTAATTTTGACCCATAAACTTGATAATTAGGTTCACTTTAGTACCTGTATTAAAGGGGATAATAGAATTTTTGGTCTACTTTAGCACTTCAACTTAAATATTAAGTCAATTTTGGTTCTTAAACTTGTAAAATATAAAGTGTGATGAGTTAACACTCTGAGATTGTACCACATTATTACTTAAAATTTTATATAATTTTTTAAGTGTTTATGTGGTATAATTTTAATGTCATGTTCAGTATTTTCATAATTAGACCGGTGATTGAACAAGTTAGATCATTGATTCTCAATTCAATAAGTTCGATCAACGAACCAAAAATAAATAATTAAAAATTCATAAATTTTTTTAAAAAATAAAATTATATCAAAACTGATTCAATCTATTTAACTGTTGATTTTTTAAAAAAAAATTAGTTTTTATTAATTTCAAAGAAAATTTTCGAACCATTATCGGTCCGTCAACTTTCAAAGGCGTACTGTATAAATTATCCAAAAAAATTAAAGAAAATTAAAAATAAATAAATAAATAAACGACATCATAAACACAGTCTCGCGGATCTTTGAACAATTTTCCCTGTTTATCTCTATTTTTTCTCTCTCTCTTCCCGCCCTGAATTTTCTGAACCTGTTTATCTTATAAAATTTTAAATTTTCTTTTTAACCAAACATGAGCTTTACGCAGTTCGCAATGGTAAACTTCTTCCTCTTAAACTGTCTTTTTTTTAAAAAAAAAGTCTGGAATTATGTGTAAGTAGTTGAGGTGTTTTCTTTTGGCTTAATTGGAACATAAATTCGTTGAAGCAGTCGATAATCATCAATTTTCGCTTTCTGGGTAATTATTATTCACCCATAATCATTGATTTTTAGTGTGCAAAACTGAAAATTTTGTTCATGTACTTATTGTTTGAAGTCAATTATTTACTGAATAATTGAATGAGTAAAATTATATATTTTGCTGTCTCTAAAGTTGAATTTTTGTTCTTCATCGAATTATGTATAATAGTTTAGGCTTGAAGCACTTGATAATCATCAATTTTCGCTTTCTGGGTAATTATTATTTACTCATAATTATTGGTTTTTAGTGTTCAAAACTGAGAATTCTGTTTATCTAGTTATTGTTCGAAGTCAATTACTTACTGAATAATTGAATTAGTAAAACGATACATTGTGCTGTCTCAAAAGTTAATTTTTTTTTGTTTTTCATCGAATTGTGTCTAAATACTTTAAGGCTTGAAGCACTTGATAACCATCCGTTTTCGCTTTCTGGGTAATTATTATTTACCATCATTGTTGATTTTTAGTGCTCAAAAACTGAAAAATCTGCTTATTTACTGAATAATTGCCATCTCAAAGTTAATTCTTAAAAGTTGCATAGAAATTATATAGACCATTTGCTTTTGGGGGTTTTCCAAAAGTAAATTTTTGGTGGACTAATACTGAGATGCAGGTGGAGGAACTGGCGTTTCTAGTTAAGGACAATCTTCCTTGCAAGCATCTAGTTCTGTCAATGGAGGAGGCTTTTATGAATTTCCTTCAGGATGATACAAGGTAACTGAATAACCTCACATCCCAACACAACAAAATTGTAGGAAGTTCATTTAATGTACAAGTCTCATTCAATCATGATCATTATGAATGAAAAAAGTGTTGGATTGCAGCTCAGATGGGATCCTAGAGTTGGAACCTATGAATTCATACAATCGGCTTCTCCTGCATCGTCTTGCAGATATATTTGGGTACTTCTCTTTTTTTACTAGATAGGCTGATAAAATGCATCATCAGTTAAATCGAATTTGGAGCTGTAGAGCTTTCTTAGTTAGCTTTTAGTATTGATGTTTTGTTAAATTGGCTAGATTTGCTCATGAATCAATTGGTGAAGGAGACGATCGGCATTTGATTTTGCAACGATGCCCAGAGACATCAATGTACGGAATTTGTTTGCTTATCGTTGGTTTCTGGAAAATTTAGTTATAGCGGTGCTCATGACCTGGCAGCATTTTGTCTTGCAGACCTTCCATTCTTGTTAGTGATATACTATGGCAGTGTGATGAGCCTCAGTCTCTCACAGCATCTCGCCATATATTAACAAGAGAAGGAACTAAACCAGGTGAAGTTCATGTTCATGATTTCCCTATTGAAGCAAGAAGTCATTGGCAATTTTTAAGAAATAAGAATAACATGTATAGCTGAGAATATCTATTTCTTTACACTCTTTTCTATGGGCTAGTTATAGAGGATTAGTAAGCAACTAAGCATGCCATACAAGTTACTATGGGCCTTTTCCCATTTGGAACTATATGGAATACAGATAGGGAAAATTGATGAGAGAACGGAATGGGAGGATTAGCTTGTCACTCTTGTTTGGTTAAAAAATGGAATAGAAGGAAAGAGGCACATTTAAGTTTATTTTAAAATCATATTCATATCCCTTTTATGTACCAAAGAAAAGTGAAATAAGGACGAGGAAGGATTCCAAGATCTTACCAAGTTGGAGGGTTTAAAAAATGGGGGACTATGGTGGGTTGGGGAAGGATACATCTCTCCCACCATTTCAGTGTCCTCCATTATTCACTTTCCAAAACAAGGGAGTTGGTGCCCTTTCTTGCAATATGCATACCAATAATTTTTCAGTCATTAAGTACAATTTTTGTCATCGTGTGCTCCAAGGAAAAAGGAGTAGATTTTGAAGAGCATATCTAGCAAAACAAATCTAATTACCTTAATAAAATATCAGTTCGTTCTTTGTTACTTTTGTTTATGAAATTTGGTTCTCTTTGGATTATCTCCAATGGATGGAACACACTATTTATTTATCCATTTTATGTCAAGTTGTGTTGGCTAGTTTTGAGTTTGTCTTTCTTATCATTATTTTTGTAATCGCTAGAAATTACAGTAACACGCGTTACTCAACGATTTTCTGAACATGTTTAATTATTTAGAGGTCTCTCCAGGATTTAAGTGATCCTTTATCTTGATCTGAATTTGATGCCACAGGAACGAGTCGCTTTTTTCTTTCGATTTTGTTACTTATTATTCTAAATTTTTTTGTCTGCATATGTTAGTGATTTTTCTCTACATTGATTATCTAATAATATTAAGGTGTTGAACCTGGCCGTTAATATCTAAAGGTCGCCCTTTTGTTTTTCAGTAATGGAGAAAAACTTGCCTTCGTTTGAGCTTAGTCTTGAGGAAAGAGAAGCAGCTTACTTAGCTGCTCGAGAACGGATTTTTGCAATGGATGTTGGAGAGGTTCGAGAACCTGTTAAGCATAAGCCACGAACTGTTCCTATTGTAGCTCGTCGAATGATTGCACATGCTTTAGGCCAAAGAATTAACTTATGTAATCTAGACGATAGTGCCCGGGATTTGAAAGACCGGGGTAAAACTGATGAACCAAGTGTTCATGATACAGATAAAGTTGATAATAATTCGAGAACAGAAACTCATCAGGATGCTGTTCTTGAACAGAGGAAACCGGTGGATGCATGTAGTAAAGCAAATAGCAACACAAGTAAACATAATACTTCGGTAGTTTGTGAGAGGAATGTTTCTGATGAACAAACCGAAAAGCGACCAACCAATGCTAGTATACCAGGTAGAAGTCGAAATAGAGTTAACAAAGAGTACTCTAAAGAAGAACATCTAGGAGCTGCAAAGCGAATGTTTGCTAATGCTTTAGGTTTGCGCTCGGCTACGGATTCGAGAAGTAGTGAAAGGAAGACAACACAGTAGATAAGGAGCTGTTATGGTTTTTCCTATCGGTTTAAAGATAGAGCTCCATTCGAGGAGAAAACAGGTAATGTGAGTTTAGCTTGATTGCTGCTTGCTTGCGTTTTTTCGTAATTTGTAATTGGTGACATTATCGTCTTCTAAGTATTTCCACTTAGAACTGATGAAATTCTGGAAAACGGGTTTGCATCTAACCCGAGTTTCGAGCTTTGGTTTCATGGAACAGAAGACACATCTAAGTTTTTGCGGGGAGTGAGTCATATTTGCAGGTGCAAAAGAGCATTTAACTTTCTCCCATGTATGATATCTGTATTGTGTTATGATTCTTGCTTGAGAGATAGGTACGGTGAAGAATGATTTATAGGAGTAGACATGACAATTGTGTATTTGTTTCGTGTTTGTGTATTTTCTTGTGTCATAATCTTGTAGGTATTTTATATTTATATGATTTTTGAGGTACTAATAATTTGCATAATATAGATTTTGACATTTTTGTATATTCATCTTCTTTTCATGCTGTTTTCAGTTCATATTTTAGCTATTTTTCTCATGACTGCATGGTTTTGGTTCTTGTTATAACCCTATTAGCTGATTTTATTGATTTATTTTATAATTAATCTAATTTTTTATGATGTAAAAACAAATATTTTATATTTAAGATAATGAAAATAAAATTAAAATAACACAAATTTTATATAAAAATGTTTTTTTAAGAGTTAATTGATTATTTTTTATTTAGTTCGAAAATTATTAGTTTTAAAAATATTTATTAAAAAAACTTTGAAGCTTCATCAAATAAAGTCCAAAAATCATAAAAACAAAATTGATTTTGTCAAAATAAAATTAACATGAAAAATTAAAACTGAATCAAATTATAATAGACAACTCAAAATATCCAAAAACCCCGTTCAAATCGAACCGAACTCAGCCTAATATAAACATGATTAATATGTCTAATCCACATCTTATTTTTGTTTAAAAATAATTATACAAAACATTACAAATGTGAATTGTCAAGTGTAACAACAAACACAGGTTAAATGAAATCAACAAATATGAAAATGAAAATTTCCTTATGAAAGTGATTAGCTCTCTCTTGCAATCTCCTGGTTCATGCTATATGCTATCTTACAACACAAAACCTTGGTATTCATGGTTACATAGGATAACAGAGCCTTGAGCTCCATCACGAAATCGATGTACAACAGCATATTTTTGCTTGCTTCATAAACCAATCACACCAGAAAGAAACTTTCAATCCCGACAGTGGTGTGGAGTAGGTACACAGTTGAGCCGGAAGAGGGATGGAACATAAAGGACTAGACACGTTTTTCTTTGTACAAAGAATACCAAGGATAGGAAAACGAATAACACAAACCTGTTGAATGCCGGCTCCTAAAGGTGACTGTGTGAATCAACAGGACTAAACTTAAAACACCCTTTTTTGCTTGCTTCCGGAAAAGGTCTGAAAAGACCCCAGGAAAATCTAGGGATACAAGGAGAGAACATTTGATTGAATAAATTCAGCAATGTTATGTTTGCCTTTCTGTTGTTGGAGATGGGGACTTAGCGGCTAAATCGCGAAGCAAAGACTGGGTGGCTACGAACTTCTCTCTCAGCATGACATTATAGTCATATAAACGTTGGAAATTCTTCTGTATATCAGACAACTCGATCTCCGAACCGGACTTCAATTCTGCATTGAGCAAGGAACAGGACTGAAATGAGTGACTTCAACATAAAACATGTAAGCTAAATAAAATAACTATCAAGGGTTTCGAAGAACACAAAGGCATACAGTTTCAGTTCATCACACGAAAGGTCTAGTTCATTTCAAAGAACATTACTTTGACATTAACTATACTACTCCGACTCTTTTAGTTTCATTTAAGCACTCGTCTATGACACATACCCAAGTACGATTATGGAGATATGACCTCTCAATACGTGAAAAACTTTGAAAAATTCGAACATACTCATATCAAGCACATATCCGAATTCAACACCCAAACCTAAATCGGAGTAACATAGACGATAAAAGTGCCATGATAATGGGCCAACATTGGTAGTTTAACTGAGAGGTCACTCTATTATAGGGACCTGATCAAATTAGTCCCTCTACTGTTAAAAAGAATCAAATAAGACCAAATCGGAATAGAGTATTTTAAAGTTTTTATGGTTCTATAAATGAAATATTTTCTTTGGAATTGAATTGCAATTGAAAAAATATATAATTTTCAAGACCTTTTTTATACAATAAATGTTAACTCTCTTACAATTTGGGCTTATTTAATTCTTTTTAATAGTATAGAGACTGAATTGATTTATTTAATAGAGGGAATAATTTGATCCGGTCCCTATGACCTCCCAGGTACTTTAACCTTCAACATATAGTAAGAAATCATCTTGATGTATTAATTATAGTTACGAGTTTACACGACAATCTTTAAACAATAAAGCAGTGATTCAAAAAGCATATCCCCCTAGCCCTCCACGACTTTTTTTCCTTCCCGGCATAGTGGAAAGTATAATTCCAAGTATGACTTGAAAAAAATCAACTCCAATTATGTCTTTTCATGCAACATGTGATGATAATGATAATAATCGTAATAGCTAAGTTCGTACCTAGTGTCGGAGGCGGTGGAATTATATCATCATCGAGAGCAAATGCTTGATGCTGGATAGCAACTGCATCTTTTGAACCGATGCAATGTTTCGTCTCAGCCTTAGCTGATCCACGTGTATTGTGTTTGAGGGCCTGCATATAACATTCAGGAAACTTGCGATTAGAAACCTATAGATCCAAAAGTTCGAGACAGATTACTAATGGTTTTACCCAAGGAAATATCAAACCCTGATACTCGTTACAGGTATGTTCAATTTTTTCTAGGTTTTTTTCCGGTAAAGGATTTCTCCAGTCCTCTCAATTTCGAAATTGAACAAACTGGTCACTCTAAAAAACCTAGAGCAATTTAATCCTGTCAATTCAAAAGTGAGCAACTACAGACAATTAATCACGATATGTTAATGTTTTCCATTAATTGTACATGATTTTGACTGGTATAATAATAAATTTAGACCTCAAACTTTACACATTCTGCCAATTTGATCCTAATTTAACAAATTTATCTTGCAACATTTGCGTAAATGTTAAGGCTGAATTTGTTCAATTTTTTAAAATTAAGCTCAAAATGACAAAATATGTAAACATCGAAGGATAAATTTGTAACTATACCAATCAAAACTATGTACAATTGACGGGAAATAGTAACATCGTGATTAATTGTCCTTAGTTGCTCACTTTCAAAATTGGCAAGGATTAAATTGCTCCAATTTTTTGAAAGGACCAATTTGCTCAATTTCAAAACTGAGAGGGACTGGAAAGGTCTTTTTACCGTTTCCTTTTCAGATATATTTGGAGGATCATTGGATACTCGACTCATGTTAGTACTTCAGTTTGGACAACCAACACAGTTTTAGGTAAACTACATTACTTGGCCATTGATAACAGTCATATTACCAAGTACAGGTAACTCGATTCTGCAGACATGTCAAAACAATTTGCATACTGGACTCACTTAAGAATGACTAGTAACTAAAATAAATTGCAGACATGTCAAACAAGATCCCTCGAGTGTTAACAACGATATTGATAGAATCTACCTTTTCACTGGAGACTTGCTTGTGAAAACTTAATTCTGTCTCACGTAGCTGCTTTCGCTTCCTCGATGACCCACCCCCACGAACAGATCCATTACAGGGCCCAATGGAAGTTGGAAACAACCATGACCAGGTTCTGCTTTAGAGTGGTTGTCAACATCCAATGCGCTGCAATTCCACGTGTACATGAGTATTTCTCACCTGGTAAAGAAAAGCACATTAGTGTACTGCAACTGTACTAAAGGACTAAATCAGAGAGAAATACTTGAGTTGATTAAAAAATAGGCTATTTGTTCTTATGAGAAAGAAATACTTTATCCAGTGTTCTTGACTTTCTTCTATTTCTGATCCTCCGTAAAATGCTATCTTCGTTGCGAAGCCGTTTATCTGAACTCACACTAAAAGTACATACCAAGCAGGTTATATACGAAATGTCGAATACTTCAAGCTCCGTTTTTTTTTTTCGTCATGATGCACAAATACTGAATATAAGCATTTTCAGTTCATCGAAAAGAAGGGTATTATAAAACGTAATATCATCAGTTCTTGACAATAGAAGGTCCTCGATCAATCTATACTTGAATCTTTATAATATATCCGGAAAATGAAGGGAGAACGTATAAAGAAAGAATGAAACGATAAGCTCATGAGGGACGCAACTTACTTGCACCAAGAGATAGAAAATATCCCATACTAATGCAATATAACCCACCAAGATCAGCAAGGAACCCACTGCAAGTAGAATAAACAATATTGCATTAATACAAGGAACAGCAACCGAAATTAACAAAATACGCAAGCAAGGAAAATTACTCACCAGCACCTATATATTTGATTTCGGTCTCAAGAGAGAAAGAAGTTAATATAAGTATGATAGTCATCATTAGCATCTCGAGTGAGGCTCGGAGCTGAGAAGTGTCACGCAAGACGACCCGGGGACGAATTCATGAAAGAGAGGTTGAATTAGCCTCAGATTTTTGCACTGCGGTATATACGGGGAAATAAATTGAATATCAATATGTTTGTGTCTGTCCCTCTGAATGTAACCGGGCTATTATCAAAGTTGCTACCATTCATCAATGTCCACTACGAAACTCACATGATCTCTCCTAATATGATCTTTCGCAGTTACATTGAACTGAAAACCTACAGCACTTGCAGGGCTGTTCGAAGATCGACAAATTGCCATGAAATGGACATAAAATCTGATTGAGTCGACAATTGCTGCACTTGAGAGTTATAGTTGGCCCTAAACTTGTATTATGACATGAAACATTGAGAATATCCGAAATAGGGAGAACTTTGTCTTCAAGGAAACCGGAACTTCCGGAAAGTAAAGTAGTAGGAGTCCGTAAATTCGAGCAACTCATACTAGAAACAGCGGTCATGTTATTGTTAATTCCAACTGCTTCATTTCCCTGAAGGAAGCTAAAAGGTCAGGGTGCATTTGTTCGTCATCCTTACGTTATCGTACTTCAATCGGTTCGATCTTTGCGATGTTATGCTAGAGTAAAAGCAAAACATAAGAATAGAATTTATAAAAGACGGTTCGATCCAAGCATGCAAAAGTTAATACATCTCTAAAACACATTATCAAGGACTTCTGATTAGCAACATAAAAATACAAGGTCACTCAACTTTTCAGACACTAATCTAACTCGAGCACCTATCAACCATATCATGTGCTCTACTCTCATTGCTTGAAATACCACAGCACATATTGAACATGGATTGAAAATGACCTCTAAGGTCCTTCAAATTAGAAAACATTGAATAAAAACTAAATATACCCATATAGATACACCACGGAACTAATAGCTTACAAAAACACTTAACCAGACTTTATGCTCTAATCCTAGTCATAACAAGAAAATCCACCATCCTATGTACGCTCAGCTCTCATTACTTGAAATATCCGCACATTTTTCCGAAAATGACCTCCCAAGATCCCCAAATACACTAAATACCCGTATTGGATACATACTATCGGACACTTACACCGCATCCAAAATCCAAATAACATATCTAATACATACTTGTTGACTGCAAAAAGAATCCCCACTTAGGAAAACACATATCAAATCCATTGGGCCCCCTAAAGTGGGAAAATTTCTGCTTTAGTCCCTCCAAATGTATAAAATCCTAAATGAATATAGTTAAAAATTTGGTAGTTTGGCACAAAAAATAGCTAGAATTTCAATTTAAGTCCATCTAGAAACCATAAAGATATAGACAATACAACATTGAAATGCATTTGGAGCATTTAAAAATGCCTCAAGTTCGAATCCTAGAAAGGCAAGATGCCTTTTTTTTTAACATTTCTAGTACATTAAAAAGAATTCATTACTGTAAGAAGACTTAAAAGAAGGGACAACCAGCCATGCCTAAGCATAAGCAAAGAAACTCCAAACGACTAATCCACACCTAATCTTAAACCAAACATTTCTTCCATCACCAAGCTTCATAACCTCAAAAAGAGCAAAAAAAGCCAAGAAGCACATCACAGCGTAGCTTCCAAGAAAACAGTTGGGTTGAGTAACTCCCGATTGAATCAATGACAAAATGTTCTTTGATCGAAATGCATAATAATCATCCCAGAACAGTTAATAGCTAATTCCCACAAAGTAAACAACTGTTGGCACAACATTGGAAAAACACCAATTGACAAGCACAACGGGTACCGTTGTACAAGATTGAGTTTTGAGGACAACTAGCCTTTTTTGTTCAAATAGCATGGTTGGGATTGGTTTTCGAAATGGGTTATTTTATCAATGGGACCTTCCACGTTTTTTTTGGGGTTTTTGTGACAAAGATTTGGGGCAAGGACTGGTCTGAAAGGGAAGGTGTTAGAAAACGTATGAGTTTGGGGCTCTGGTTTTTCCGTTAAAGAGAATCAAAGTGGAAACTTGGAAGGGAAGAGAAAGGGAAAGAAACGAATGTTTGGGACCATCTCCCTGTCCATGTGTTATTGTGAGCAAGATCCACAGGAATAAAAAAAGCTCTTTTTTTTCTTTTATTAATTATATGATTTTTTTATTATTTAAATGGAAAACTACTATGGAGACGCCTGTATTACTCAGAAATGAGGCATTAGTCCCTATACGTTAAATCAAAAAAAAAAAATTATAATATTCAAATTAAAATAGAGTTAATATTTACTATTTTAAAATTCTTTATTTTTTATAGAATTATTTTTTTATTTTTGGTTCTGTAAATGAAATCTTCGGTTTGAAATTAATTGGAAATGAAAAAAAATTTTCAAGACATTTTATAAGTATATTATTCTATTACAATTAACTTATTTAATTCTTTTTTAATAATAGAATATAATTTGATCAAGCTTATAGTTAGACCTCTCCAGTATTTTTAACCTTATATTTCCAATATTTTGCCTTGAATTATTTCTTCCTTCTATAAAAAAAAGTGAAACACGTATGATTATTGACTTGGTGTATAGGTGTAAAAGTAACCTGTTGTCGGTTGTGAATAAATACATTTGAAAATAATCTAAAAAATTATAAAAATATGTTGATCAAATTTTAACTAGATATCGATCGATTCATATTTGTTTACAGTATCTTAATTTTGTATTTTCTTCAATGATTTCTATTATTTTTAATTCAGTCATCTTAATCATGACGAAGTTAAATTCTAATTTATACATAAGTAAATGAGAATCAATTTAAATAACAAAATTTGAATCGATTTTATTATTTCGATTCTTAATGAATGTATTTTGGTTAATATCTAACCGAAGAATATTTATTTAAATTAATAAAATTAATATTTATAAAACTAATCAGAAAAGTTCTTTTTTTTCGTTTTATATATGTGTTCTTTATATATATATATACTCTATTTTACTTTATAAAGGTAAATACTAAAAGTCCCTGTATTAGGGTGAATTGTATTTTAAGATTTTATTGAAAAATAAATAAATCACCGTATTAATTATCTCTATATATTGCTTAAAACATTATAATTAAAAATCTATGTCATATATTTGTACTTTATAATATATAAGTACGTTTTTAATATTATATTAATCATGTTTTAAATGTTTATTATTCAATAATTTTTAAAATTTTATGTATTTATTTCATATTTGTATGTATGAGTGCCACATGGAGAGTTTGGGGGCCACGTTACAAGACTGTGGATTCAATGAAATACTTCAACGGTTGAGAAGAGCCAAATACTCTGCATTTTTTTGGTTTTTTCTTTATCATTTATTATGTTTCAATAAATAAAAAATTGAATCGAATATTAACTTTTAACAAAAAGAATTAATCATTTTCTTCAGTGGTTCAATAATTGGATTGACTTTAGTAAGAAATTTAATTTAAATGACAAAAAATAATATGTATTAAATGATATTAAAAAAATATAAACAAATAACTTTCATGATGGAATTGAGATTTGTATTATCAAGTCGATTAAATATTTAAACGAGAAATAAGAAAATTAAAATCCAAAACCAAGCTCCAATCAAATTTTTAAAATTGAATTGGTGGTCTCGATTTCTAGTTTAACTTATCCAACAATCATCCATTAAAGATTTATTTAACAAATATTAAACTAGGGTTTTATTTCCATAACACACTGAATGAAATAATGTACACTTCTAGAGTGATTAAATACTGCTGTATCTGATATGATACAGTTCAATACTGATAAACATATATATATATATGACGAAAAGGGGAGAAAATGAGTACAGTATAAATCTCGAGCCGGAACCGAACATATGCAGAAAAGGTACCCCTACATTCGATGTCTTCCAGATCCGGAAGAGGGGAAACGAAGGATGCCCGCAATGCCGGTCAGCTGTGCCAGTTCTGAAGGATGTGAAATGAGTGTAACGGAAATTAATATAAAGAAAAGACAAATGCAGCAACCGAATACTCACGTTCCCCTGATACGTGCATAGACGAAAAATGTGAGCAGTGCCCCCCCGAATTCTTACGAGTTCACCAACGACATACTTTTGCCTCGTAATTACTCCGATCTGCATGCGAAGTCAGCAATTAAATAACAAAAAGCTATGAAAGAAAGAGGCCGACCCGAGAATGATACAAATAGTGAACACACACCCCAACCTCTAATGTCATATAGATTTGGCCAATCCATTTAGCAGTCGTGTTTTGTTTTTCCTTTTACTGTGTCACTGGTGTAAATAACATGGTCAAAATCCTAAAATAGGACCAGATGCGTGTACAAAGTGACTATCCGTTCCGAGGTTCTACGTATTCATGCATAAGACATATTGCTCAGCAGCAGATAAATTGAATTAGCACAGCAATTTTTGTGTGCTTTCCATCAATCTCACAGTCAAATAGGATTCGCCATACAGCAGGATGGAAAAAATTATGTGCTACTTTTTCTTCATCTAAAAACTGTCCAAATATTGAGTTGATCATATGATATACAACTGAAGGGATCGTCGGTAATAGAAGTGTTTGGCTGCCTTCGCTAATGGGCATCTCCATGTTTTGGTCCTAGCTGACGTGCCGGATCCTTATGATAAAACCAAGCAATATAGTAAAAATAGCAATAGAATAGTTTTAAAACAGTATCGAGCCTTGTTTCGCCGCTCCAGTTCCTCAGCACTTCCTATAATTAATATTGAGTGGCACCAATTTGTACATTACATCCATTTGATGTTGTGCCTGCATCATGGTGTCGTGAGAGAGTCATATTTTTTGGTTACTATTCATGACACCATGAACATCAATTCAGACACATTCATTTGTGCAGCATCTTCATTCAGAATCATGTCCTTTCGTTTATAATGTTTTAAAGTGTAATAAAATACTTAATATTCACTTCTAATTAATCAACTAAAAACATTGTATACAATTATATATGTTTGGCCAGCAGATCATTAACCCAAACTACTTAATTACCATGAAAAGGCCCAAAACACAATTAACCCATAGCCCATCGTTAAGTCACTCTAGTCATTGTTATTGGGCTCTGTTTCATAACTAACCTTCACTTTCACCATATATTAAAAGATAAACCACATTTCGACTTTCATTCTCTTAATGCACGTAAGAACATATTAACAAAAATGAAAGTACCATTAAGTCATTCTAAACACGGAATACAACCAAAAAATAGTGTAGAAACACTAAGTTTGAACCTTACATTTGAAAGCATGTTGAAGAAATCCTTGAGTGCTCGGACCTGGTAAAATTAGGGAAACAAAGCATAAAAAGCTGTTATGAGAAGAAAGAAATAAAAACAAGGAACAACCAATGAATAAAAAAATAAAATTCTTAGCCTGGTATGGTTTTTAATACCTCTTGCGCTGCTTTGGTGTCTTTTATCATGCTCATAACATTTGGGGCATCCAAGACTTCTCTCAAACTATGCCTGCATTACAGTTAAGTTACACTAAGATCCATATTTCAGATTTGTACTAAAGCTCTGAAATAAAATAGCATCAGTTAGAAAATTTATAAGGGCATCTGAATTCACTAAGGAATATAGGTAAGACAAATGAAGCCATCAACTTTTACAGTCCAGTTACCAGATCGGAGCATTTCAGAATCCCCATATTTTATTGAAGATCACAAAGTAGATGGACTTCGTTCTATAGAGTTCTTAATGTGTAGACTAGTATATTCTAATGCCAGATTTTTCAAAATAGATACTGAATGCAAGGTAAGTAAGTAGGGAAGCAAAGAATATAATGTGGTTCACTAAGAATGTACAAGGAAATTCTCAAGACACAGAATATAGATGTCCAGAAATAATGGAACTGTTAATATATCCCCAGATAAACGTATTTTAGATGCGAGGCAAATTTACATTGCCCATTACAGTTAGCAGAGTAAAAGCTGAAGCAGAAAGCGAACTTACTTATATCCGGAGCTTGTATGAACAAGAATTATTCGCGACTTATTCTCAATAATTGGCCTCAATTGTCTTCTTTCTGCCTCCAACATAAGATGACGATGGAACTGTTCCTGAAACATATCAAAGAAATAAAAAAGATAACAAAGCCAAATGTAACACATGTTTAAACAGAAAATTGCTGTAAAATGTCTTTCCATGAGTTATTGTCTAAGGAAAATTAAAGTAAACGAAGAATCAAGGCAATTAGAAAGGAAATGAGTTAAAAGGCTTTGTCTCAGACCTTTGTGAAGCCAGGACTAGCAATAACAGCACAGCGAACAACATTGAAATCCACATGTTTGAGGAAAGCCTATTCAAAGATGCACAAAAACAACTTAGAAATAAAATAAACGCACTTAAAATCATATAAAACAGTGATATTACAATTCAAGTATAACTGACCTGTAGAACATTCTCAAAGAACTTCTTCAAAGCCTGTAGAATGTTAAAAAGAAATCAATAAGTACACAAAGTAACAAGGTAAAGAACAAAACCCAATTCTCATTACATGATCTCAAAGGTACAGGGCTTTCTAAATCAGAAATAAATTCCAAACCTATAAGAATAATTTTTTAAAAATACATACCGATTCATAACCAGCAATGGCAGGTCCATGCTTACGAGGAATTGAAGTTTCAATCCGTGAACGGGTACTTGTCATACTATTGTACATACCACAATGGTAGTAGGTTAAAAATCTTGTACACCATTAAATACTAAAGAAATTAACATTTGAAAGTCAAATATGCAAGTAGCAGACAGGAACTCGATCAAGCAGACGTGTAACAGCATCTTCTCATGAGTAATACTTTGAAAAGGATGATTTAAAATGAAGGTTCACGTACTTCCTAAATGCAACCTATGATTTCATTCCAAACAAAAAAACTTGCAACTGATGAATTCTACTTCAGAAAGGACTGGTCACTTGCTCCCAACACTCTTATACACTTGCCCAAAATCTTCTCCTGACAATTTACGTCAATACTTAACAAAAGTTTAAGAGACAAAAATACAACCCTGTCTTTTCTAGAAAGAAATGCTACAAAGAGGACTACTACAAACCAGAAGAGATTCTCAAGTTACAAAGCGGAATACTTTAGCATCCTTATCACCAAAAAACTGAAACACCACAAATCATCCCATAGATGTCAAACGCCTTTATTAAATGATTTTTTGAACTCCACATCTTAGATTTCTAGGGATGTCAGGCACCCAACAAAGTAAGGGATAATCTCCCAACTTCATATTATCACCTTAACAAGCATATAAAACAAAGTACCAAATTCATTCTTCAAGTTAGTCGCACATACCTTTTACCAACAAGTAAAATATTTGCTAGCCCTTCTTGCATTAGTACCACAGCCAGATCTGCACTCGCACCAGGATCTGAAATATATTAAGCAGTAATTGCAAAGTTAAATCATTCTCGTTAAAAACCTTTCAAATAGAAAAGTGATGCAACCTAAATTTGCATTACTGAAGTTGAGACACAGAAGACAAACTACAGAGCAAATGAAGATACAAGAAGACAAAACCATATTTTAGGAGAAAGGCAAGAAACAAAGGGGGGAGAAGAGAAACACAACTTATTCAACGATTAGAAGAGATAAGCAGATTGACAAAGACACTGTGACAAGTAACAAATATAAAGTAGGAATGTCATCATTTTAGTATTTTTTGGTTGAAGCCTGAATTTGTTCCTCTATTATTTCAGTTCTGTTGGTTTAGTCTCCTCTACCTGAATTTTAATGGTTTTATTCAATAAAATGTAATTTAAGAACAGTTGATAACAAGATTAAAGCTTTACAGTTAAATTAGGCCACATGACTACTTTTGTTGATGATAAAACTTTATGAGGTGGTGCTGATTAGTACTATAAATATTTTTAATAAAAAAGTACAAAAGCATTTTTTTGGAATTTCTAAGCCAGGCAGGGTCACTTTAGATTCAAAATCGGACTGGACAAGTTTTTGGGTATGGTGATAAAATGTTAATACCAGGACTAAAACCAATAGCTTTTCCAGCTTTATCTATATGATGACATGTGATAACATTTTTAGACCCATGTGATTGCATGGTGGTACAAGGTTAATACCAAGCCTAAAATCAACAGCACCAAATGAAGGAATCAAACCTAAATTAATGCCACAAACTACCAGTTTAACTGACACAAGATATGCCAGTCTGTTACTAAATAAGAACTCGCAAACAGCCCTAATCATGAACTCTTTAACCGTAGTTGTGAAGCTATAAGAGATTCTTTCCCCTTCTTATTAAAATCAACACTTTAAGCTGGAAGTGCAGAGGTAAATCAGCTAAAAATTCTCTGATCATAGAAAACACTTCTCAGAAACACTAACCAAGATAACAGGAATTTGCCATCAAACACAGATGAAACTCAGAAATCAGCTCTAAGCACAATAATAGCAAAGATGCTTTCTTTCTGTAGCAATACAGACAATTGGAGAAGTCAGACTACATACCAGAGGCCTGTCGGAGAACATCTAATGCCAATGAGTCCCATATTTTCTAAAATATGCAACAAAAACTCCACAATTCAGTGAGAGTATCAAATACTTTGAAAGAGAGAAGACAGTACGCTTTAAAGAGAAACAATAACAGAAATACTAGTAATAGATGAACAACAATAAGACTAATAAATAAAACAAAAGCTCTGAAGAACATAATCCAAGCAACTAGCTAATATTATGTGCAGAGATAATGACATTCCATCAGGTCCATGAATTACAAAAGAAGACTTTTGTTGAAGAACATAATCCAAGCAACTAGCTAATATTATGTGCAGAGATAATGACATTCCATCAGGTCATGAATTACAAAAGAAGACTTTTGTTCAGAAGGGTATAAAAGAAATAACGGCTACGGGGAATATAACTAGAAGTTTAGTCAGTATTTAGTGTTGCAATAAGGATAGGCAAGAATCACAATTAAGATTTCTCAATGATTTCTATAATTTGGGCATGATTCATTCCACATTTTCTTGCTTTCTATAACTTGAATAAAACTAGATAATGTTGCTTTCTTGTTTAATCAGTTTCTAAATGTAGTTTCAATAAGCTATTTTACTTTTCAAGCTTATGTCCATGCCTTTGACCTCTGTCAACTATCCCCTCTCAAAGATTCTTGATGGCCCCCATCCCTCTTTTCTAACACCCAGCCAGAGACAGAGATACATCTTTCCGGTCAGAAATGTACATACATGGCATATCTCTAAAAACCAAAACATGTAGAACATAAACAACACATCATTCATACAATATCAAAGATTCTCTAACTATACAGGAATATGTGCGCCGATGAAGTGTAGCACTAGAGCAACATTCATAACTATCACAGTAGAAGTTTGCTTACTGAAGTCTGTGAGAGATGCCTAAAAGCATACAATTTTTATATCGCACAGATATAGCACCAAAGCAAGAGGACAAACAGGAAAAGATACAATGATATAGACCATTCCAAAAAGGTTAGCTACCTTTCTTAAAACAAAAGGTCGCTGAAGCTCAAGTTCGAGAGTATGGAATTGTCCTATCTGCAACAAGATGATGATGCATTTAAAAGTAAGAAGAAGAAAAAGGAGGGAAAAAGGGACAAATCTATGGTGCACCTACCTTAACATGCTCATTCT
>NW_024402912.1:0-38035 GCF_007990345.1 Gossypium hirsutum
TAATGTAATACAAAAGAATACCATTAAAATAATTATTTAACGGATAAGTGATAAAAAAATTAAGTGAAAATGAAAAAAGTTTCTTTTGATCGGTAAATGCTAGAAAATGATTTTTCGGAAAGGATTTAGAACTTGATCAGTAATTTGTTTTGGGAAACTTTGTGGCCAATGTAACCTACGATTCCGTCGAACTTCGGGCTGGGTTTAAGGTGTAAGGAAGGCGTGTAGCAGACCATGTGGTCCTAATCCTAGGCACAGTTGCCCCGATTCGTTTGTAAAAAAACACATACCTTTCACCAGAGTCTGGTCGGCATCCTCATGATAAATATGATTGATGCACCTAAACAAGTCATTCAAACGACATTTGTGAACAAGTTAGCAATTGGTTTCAAGATTCATTAAGATATCGAAAGATTTAGCAAGAACCAAAAAGATGAGTAATTGAATTGAAAGATTAACGTTGGATAGAATTCTATGAAAATTCGGGATTTAAACTAAAAAATGAGATGTACTTACAGATTCTTGGCAAAAATAACGGATGTTATTGATGACATATCTTAAACTCCGTTAGAAAACGATTGAATGGGGGATGATTTGATCGGGATAGCAAAGTAATCAACAATATTTAGGATGAAAATATGGTGTAAAAAAAGGGAAGAAAATAAAAAGAGAATAAATAGAAAGATGGAAAGCAAATTTTATTAGGATTTGAAAAGAGGCAATACGAAACCTAATTAGGGAAAGTAGAGAAAAAGATGGTGGAATCTAATTCTATTGGAATTTTGGGAAGGAGCAAGTTATGAATTCTAATTAGGAAATAATTGGTTAAATTCTTAGGGTTTGTGTTACTTGCAATTTCCCAGATTTGCCGAAATTTTCCTATTGAGCATGTTGCTCAATCTTTGTTTTTTTTACGCTTAATCATATAGATATTTTGGGTATTTTATCAAAATTATGAAATAAAAAGAGAAATAAGGGGATCGAACTTGGGTTTGGAGGGCTCTAACATTTTAACCATGAGCTTACAATAATTTTTGCCATATTTGATAGTTAATTGTAAATATTGCTTTCTTTTGGAGACTGCCGAATTTCCCAAATTAAAAGGAAGGAAATGTCAACATGGGTTCACAAGGAAGGGAAGCTAACTCTTAACCATTAGATCTGAAACCTATTTCTTGCTCAATTTTATTTCTTAAATGTATATATTTATTTCAGGCTCAACTTACATATTCTTTATTAGCTTACACATGTACTGAATTTTTATTAATTTATTTATTCTTGTCACATTCCACTTAGTAATATATATAATTAATACTCATAGTCAAGTCTCATTATTAAATATTTAGTAAAACCTTTTTGTAAAATTGAGAGTAAAATTATGAAATTGTCCATATAAGACTTAATCATGCAAATTTTAAGTCATTCATAGTATTTAAGGACTCCAATTGCATTGCATAAGAATTAGGACTCCATTGCAAAGATAACCAAACATACTCAACCTATATATAACACATGACACCTATACATACTATTTCCTGTTTTCATGCCAATTTTCCTATTCTAACATATCGTATATCATACATAGATCATACAAATAATGCTTAGTTACACTAAAACATATATTAACACACTTTAACACTCTAATCAGTTAGTTATACTAGCATGTAAATCTAAAGTCACAATTTCATATTACTCAACATGTCAAATTTGTATCTTGTACATTTCTAAGTGCATTATAGGTTCACACCTTACCATTTGGTCATTTTAAGCTGACTCAATGTTCAGCAAGTCATTCAAGCATCTATAACAATAATTCACTAAGCACATGCATATCATCCATCATGCAACCAAAACTTTAACAATCATGCATATTCAAGCTTAAATTCAATCAATCAATCAACCACAAGCCCAAATTTCTAACTAATTTTGGGATGCGACAATTCAATAAATTTAACCATTCACATTTTCAAATTCTATCAATTTTTCCTCATATTTTGATGAAAGTTTTGATTTTTAAATAGAAACATTCCGCATCTATAAATTTTACCCTCTAAAAAACCTTCTCCATAAAAAAAATGGCTAGGATATAGTGCACCTTATTATTTATTAATAATAATAAAATATTTTTATAACTAATAATTTTTATTTTAATGAATATTATTGAATATAAAGATGAATATATAAAAATAATAGATTAATTATAAGTAATAAAGGGTAAAATTGTTCTTTATTTCAAAAGCATTTAATAAATATTTAGGGCTAGTGAATTTTCATCAAACCTTATACAGTGATTGTGTATTTTCAAACTACAAGAGGTAATTGGATTTTTATCAAACGATTTAATAATTTTTCCTATATATGTTTATTTGTATCGATGGTACACTAACAATTTATAAATTTATTTCTATACATTACTATTGAATTAAATGGTGATACATCAACAAAAATAAAACAAAGTATTGAATCAAATGATGATACATCACCAAAAATAAAACAAACTAATTGTAGATTAATTATTTTAAAAATATTAAATGATGTATTATCGTATAATTATTGATAATACATAAATTATACCAACAATATAAATTATACCAACAACACATCAAATTTAACCCATATAAATCATGCTTATATTTCTTAAAGATTAAAACTGAAGACAAATATAAGTCCACTAAACTCAAAATCGAGAACTGTTGATCCAAAACGTAAGTGTCATATGTCCACACGATACTTGGTTCAATGTAAAACATAAACATATATCACAACTTGTTTTATTGGAGTTTTTTTTTTGGGTTTACAAATTTCTAGACATGGAATGCCTATGTTTTAAAAGTTAAAAGCTTGGTTAGGAAGTTTGAGATCAAATTGATAAAAATTGTAAATGCGAAAGGTTAAATTTATTGAATAATTAGAATTGAAATAAAATTGATAGAATATGTTGGTATTGAGGACTGAATATGTTATTATACCAATTAAAAAAACAGGTATAGTTGGGTGACCAAAACAAAAAAGGCATGTATAGTTGGGTGGCCATTTGTATGATTTACCTTTAAATAAACTTTTAACTTATTGGGATGAAACAAATGTGAGTATTTTGATAATTTTACATCCAAAAATAAAAAAGACAAAAGCTCTATTTCAACTTTTGAGATTGGATTTAAAAATTAATATGAAAAGCATTTTTATTCTTGTTATACGTTAATAATCTAATATTCGAGTCCTAGAAAGGATCCAAGCCTCCAAACC
This sequence comes from Gossypium hirsutum, assembly GCF_007990345.1. Lineage (NCBI taxonomy): Eukaryota > Viridiplantae > Streptophyta > Magnoliopsida > Malvales > Malvaceae > Gossypium > Gossypium hirsutum. Next base: position 3,247 of record NW_024402912.1, read on the forward strand.
ATGACTCGACTATGAGAAGAAAATAATGTGAACTAGCTTGCAAGGCAAGGCTATAGATCCACTTAGCGGGAACCTTGCACGAGCTCACAGGGTAAGGTCGTAGGATAGCCCATAAATCTAACTCGCAAGGAAAAGTTACAAACCCAACTCACAGGAACCTAGGGAAGATCGTAGTTTCACTTTGTATACACCTAAGAACTCACTGAAAGGGCCATGTACCCTGTAGGCTATCCAGACATGTGTCTAATAAGTACGGAGCCTGCATAGAGCGTCAGTCCCAAGAGCAGAAAGGACCTGTGCTTCGTAGACACATGCCCAGCAGACCTAGAATTTGTATAGAATGTTAGTATTAGGGGCAATGGAGTTAAGACAAAATAGTGGGGCCCAATCTTGGGTAGTAATGGTACCTGTAACATGTATAAATACCTATATATTCATATCAAAACGACACAATAGAAATATTGCTCAATAATTGGTGCGATAAGCGTGAAAGTATTTTCAATCAGTAGATTTTTTTTCAAGTTTGATAAGTTTACTTTTTGAAGAAAATGGCTTACCGAAGTGACAATTTTCCCATTAACTCATCATCAAGACGGGCTGAAATGTCAGCCTCCAGTGCCCAACATGAAAAAGTAGACTTGTTTGCTGGATGGTTCATTGACAGACTGGAAAACTTCGACAATGCGGTTTGTTGGGGAGCCTCTATCCCTCTGGACTTGAACCTCTCCACTGGTTAGGGGTTGCCACTTCCTTTCAACCAAGAGTCTCCCCCACAACAGCTCTTGCCCTCTAGGAGCAAATGAAATTCATGAGGGACCAAATGGCTACCTAGGAAGCATGCTTCATGGAACAACAGGCTTTCCAGTATGAGTTGTTAAAGTAGAACGAGGCATTACGAAGGAAGGTGCAGGCTGACAGTTTTAGTTCCCAAGGTAACTTGAACACGTAGGACGAAGCCCCAATAAGAGAATGGAAAAATGAGATGGACGAGCTACGAAGAGACGTGCGGGTATTGCACCTCGAAGACATAAACTGATTATTCTGTTCTAATAACCCACTGGCCCCCGAAATCACAGAGTAAGCTTACCACGCGACTTCAGGGTGCCAAAAGATATGTTTGAAGGAAGAAGAGACCCTCGAGCTCACCTAATGCAATACAATGACTATATGCACGTGTTGGGGTATCGTAAAGCTTTTTCCATAACACTTAAAGGGAGTGCAAATGATTGATATCTTTTCATCCCACAAGGGTCGGTCCAAAACTTCTCATAGTTAGGATAGATGTTTTTTAGCAGATTCAGGGCTCATAGGGCAATCATGAACATTCCTATGGGCCCGATGTCGGTAAAGAAAAGGGAAGGCGAGTCCCTCCAAGACTACGTAAAAAGATTCCATGTAACGACCTTAATTACAAAAATTTTGGAGGACCAGTTGGCCATAGATGAATTCATCATGGAAGTGCAGAATAATCATGCATAATTTTGATTTATGTATAACAAACCACCACAGTTTAGTTGATTTGTCAGAGCGAGCTCATAAGTTCGCTGAAGTGGAAGAAATTAAAAGGGCATCACGTGCCACACTATAAAGAGAAGATAGACATTTACAAAATAGAGAGGGACCTTACAACCAATAATATTACATTGATCAGTCATTATGGGTAAGAAACGACAAGCCACAAAGAAGTCAAACCCAGGGTGATACCCATAGGGCCCCTTGGAGATCCCAATAAAAGAATACTATACGCCCCTTAGGGAAGGTTTAAGGCTTACACCCTCTTGAATTCTATGCGCACTTACATCCTTAGCTAGGTGAAGAGTCTCAGTAACTTACCCAAGCCACCCTTGATGAGGAACATGGGGAGAAAGGTGAACTCGAGAGATCGATGTGCTTTCTACAATGATATGGGGCATAAGATTGAGGACTGCTTCACATTAAAAGATGCCATAGAGGAAGCAGTCTAAAATGGAGCTCATAGAATATGTAAACCATAGTGGTTCGCAGCAGGGCTAGAGTTCGCACGATGACCCCAAAGGCAAGCAAAAAGATGCCATGTGATTGTAGGAACAAATGATGAATGGGCAGGTTCAAGCATAAAAAGAAGGGCATATAGGAGAATTGTGATGTCAGTTAGTACTTCCAAGAAGTCGTGTTGGTATGAAAAATGGAGTGTTGAATTTGGTAGGGACAACGAAGAGCTAGTTCGCGACAAAAAGGGAAACGACCGAATTGTAGTCTCAGCAACAGTCTCTAGTTTTAAGGTCAAGAGGTTTCTGATTGACAGTGGAAGTAAAGTAGAGGTGTTATCTTGGGAACATACCAGAAGATGAGACTAAAGGAAGAAGCATTATCCGAAGCTAGCCCATTGTACGATTTTATGAACTATCTAGTCGAGGTGAAAGACTTAATCACCCTACTAGTCACTTTAGGGGATGGAAGGCACACTACCACAGAATACGCTCTGTTCTACATTATGGACCACCCAATGGCGTACAACGCCATCTTCAGAAAACCGATAATGAGGATGGCGAGGATAGTGGTTTAGACGTTTTGCATAAAAATCAAATTTCCAATAAATACTGTGGTTGGTTTCCTACGATCTGATCAGCACACTGCAAGGCACTGTCACATGTTATTTGTGAAGTAAGTAAGAGAACCTATAGTTGAAGAGAAGAATTCACAAAAGGCTGAGTTAGCAAGTTAGACTCCGTGTTTAGATAGTCTGGATGTAAGGAATAAGCACAGGAGAAAAAACCCGAGACTGCAGAGCATACTGAGACCCTACAACTATTCCATGACAATAAAAAGAGAACTATAAAAATCTCTTCGACATAGGTAGAGGAAGAAAAAAATATGCTAGTCAGATGTTTGCAGAAAAATGCGGATGATTTAGCCTAGTCCACAGTAGACATGGTAGACCCCCCAAGTGATAGTGCACAAGTTGAATGTGCTTCCAAAGGCAAAGCCAATAAAGCAGAAGAGATAAAAGTTTGCACCACAAGTGGTCGAGGCAGTGAGACTGAAGGTCGCTAAGTTGCTCTCTACAAGTTCATAAGAAAGGGGGAATATCTAGATTAGGTTTCGAATGTTTTAATGATGAAGCAGGCAAACTGTAAATGGAGGATATGTATTGACTTCACCAACCTCAACAAAGCATGCCCAAAGGATAGTTTGCCCTTACCCTCAATCGATTGACTGGTGGATGCCTTTGCATGCACAAGTTCATGAGTTTCATGGAGATTTTCTTAGGATACAATCAGATTTTGTTGGACCAGAACGACCAAGCGAAAACAACCTTCATCACCGATGAAGGGCTCTTTTACTATCAGGTCATGCCTTTCGACCTCAAGAATGCAGGGGCAACCTATCAAAGGCTAGTAAATAGGATCTTCAATAACCAGATAGGTTACGGTCTCGAGGTTTACGTTGATGATATGCTAGTAAAGAGTGAGTCCATGAAAGAACATGTGTGAAGCCTATTAGAGATTTTCGCGGTCCTAAGAGCCTACAACATGAAACTGAATCTAGAGAAGTGTGCTTTTGGGGTGTGAGTGGGCATGTTCTTAGGTTTTATGATTTTGGAGAGAGGAATAGAGGTAAACCCAAAAAAAAATCCAAGCAATCATGGAAATATATTTTTTGCGAACCATAAAAGATATACAACATCTCATGGGAAGAGTAATAACAGTGAACAAATTTATCTCGGGGATGGCATAAAGGTGCCTTCCATTCTTTAAAGCTTTAAGAACCTCTTCTCAAGGACAAAAGAGTGTCAAGCAGTCTTCGAAGAACTAAAGTTATACCTCACCTCCCCTCCATTGTTGAAATCGCCTCAGGTAAGAGAAACACTTTATCTCTACTTAGCTACCTCGAAAGAGACAGTCGCAGTAGTGCTTGTTAAATCAGAGGGCATTCACCAATTCTCGGTATATTATGTCAACAAGGTGCTCAAAATGGCGAACTAAGGTACTTTAAAATATAAAAATACATCTATGCTTTGATTGTTGCAGCTCGCAAGCTGTGACCTTACTTCCAGGCCCATCTAGTTGTTGTGGTCACCAATTAGCCTATGAAAGAAGTGTTATCCAAGGCGAACACTTTGAGAAGGGTAACAAAGTAGAGCATTGACCTCACTAAATACGTGATAGACTTCACCCCGCGAACCACAATAAAGAGACTAGTGCTGGCTGATTTCATAGTGGAATGTTCCTTTGAAAGAACTGTTGACGCCGCATATAATGTGGGCTATGATTCAAAATGCTGGATATTGTATGTTTTGTAAAACTTGTACACCATATGAACTTTCATGAATGTTAACAACTTGGTCTATTACATTTTGTGACGAAGCATGACATGCTAACGATTCAATGAGTTATATTTTATGTTAAGACACCATGTGTCCCACATTTTATGCTAAAATTGCTCTTTCATTTGTTGAACGCCGCTTAATAGCTAACCCCACCCTAGAAAGTGCACATGCAACTGACAATCAGAAAAGTTGGCTAATTTACGTTGATGGCTCCGCAGCCAAAACAGGCCAAGGACAGATACACTCATAATCGATCCTGGTGGCAACGAGTGGCAGTACAAATTGTCATTTGGGTTCCAAACATTGAATAACATCACTGAGTATGAAGCCTTAGAATCAGGACTGCAGTTAGTGTGCCAACTAGAAGCAAAAGATCTAATTATCCATACAGATTTGTAGTTGGTGGTGAAACAGAAAACGAAAAGTATGACGTAAAGGAAACGGTGCTAAAAAATACTATACAATGGTGACTCATCTGCTTGTAGGATTTAATAAAGCTCAAATTAAATAGCTCTCGAGAAATGACAACACTCGCGCTGACGCTTTGTCGAAGCTAGCCTCCTCGGTAATCATCCAACAAAGGGGAAAATCATACTCGAGCATAGGGAAACCTCGAGCTATGATACATCCCAAGTACTATATATGACTCAGGAGGAGACCTAGATGACGCCAATAATCCACACACTCCAAGGTGAACAAGACAGCCAAGACAGGAAAAAGCTTGCAAAGCTACAACGCAAGGCCGCGAGGTATGTCATTACCACAAATTACAAATATTTGCTAAACTCCACATCTATGAATTGAATAGTTGAATATTGTGAACTCATTAGATGATAAATTAAGGCAACGTATTTCATCCTATGTTTAATAGATACACCTTGTTGAAGGGTGTAATACATAGCAAGGGGTTTTCAGATTCTCTGTTGCGGTGCCTATCGCCACTGGAAGCTGAATACGTTATGAGAGAGATCCACGAAAGAATTTGTGGCGATCACCTAGGCGGTAGACTGCTCGTGCAAAAACCTTTAGACAAGGGTACTACTGGTCTACAATCCAAGAAGACACACACCAGCTGGTTCGCACATGTGATTCCTGCCAGAGAAATGCCAAAGTCCAACTATAGCTAGCAAAACCCCTTCAACTTATGTCAGGCCCTTGGTTGTTCGCCACGTGAGGAGTCGATATCCTTGGCCTATTTCCTATAGCCACATCCCAAAAGAAATTCATAGTAGTAGCTGTGGATTACTTCGCCAAGTGGATCGAAGCTGAACCATTATAGAAAATAGATGGAGTCTTTCCTATGGAAATCAATTGTCTACATATTCGGGATACCTCGCACAATTATTACAGACAATGGCATGTAGTTTCAGGGAAAATTCAAGCGGTTACACAAATAGTCATCCAACTATAAAAGGTTTTTATTTTATGTATCAAAAATATAAAAAAATTGCAATTTAAACACCCATGTTATATAGTTCTGTCATTTTGGTCACCTCGTTAAAAACACAACGACAGTTAAAAAATTTGGTATAATAATAAATTTTGGCCACAACTTTTATATATTATATCATTTTAGTTATTATTTTAAAAAATTAACTCTAAAAGCTTACAAATAATCTCAATTTGATCCTATTCTAAAATTAAAAAAATATATAAAAATACATAAATATTTATCAAAAAAATATAATAATAAATTTAAATTTTATACTAATATTAAATAAAATAAAAATTTGCCACCATAGTTCAACAAGAAAATGAAAAACAAGAAGAACCAGATTAATTGTCATTTCTTCTTCAAATGCCACAATGGTTATCTCTACCCTGATACTGGTGGTCATGGTGTTTTTCGTGTTGGCTGCTATTATTTCAATGAATTATAAAAAAGAAGATATTTAATGAACCACCATAGTTCTAGTAGAGAACCATTAAGGCAAGGTAATATCATACTTGAGTCAACTCGGAAAAAACCAATTGAATCGAGTTGAAAGAGTAGTTCTGATGGGAAAATCAAATGTGGGTCAACACAAAAAGGGTTATTTACCACTATCGTGTTTTGAATCATGAGTGTCGTATGATATAAATGAAGGTTCGGTGGGGGAAGGGAGGAGCGGGTAAGGGGGAATTTTTATTTTATTTAATATTAATATAAATTTTAAATTTATTATTATATTTTTTGATAATATTTATATATTTTTATATATTTCTTTGAATTTTTTTAGAGTTATGATAAAATTGAGATCATTTATAAATTTTGAGGGTTATTTTTTAAAATTTTGACTAAACTGATATAATATGTAAAAGTTGATAGCTAAATTTGTTATCATACTGATTTTTTTAATTATTACGTCAACCTTCCATTTATAATTTTAACAAAAATGATCAAAATGATAAATCATAAACCACGGGAGTTAGGTGAGATAGCAAGGGTCTCTCCTACCTTAAGTAGTGGTCAATGGTTCGATCCTTGCCCCTGAATATGGAGCAACTTTAAAACTTGTGGCCAATATCAACTTCCTTAATGTACCTACAGAATGCGAACGGTTAACTACTGATTTTGCTACGATAGGTACTTTGAAAATGTAAAGACAAAAAGAAAAAGAAAAAAAGACAATTATATAACATAAATGCTTAAATTATAAACCCTTCCTTTCTCCTCTTTTCTCTTTCTTCTCCATTCTTCATTCCCTCTCTTCCTTCTCCCTTTTTCCCACCCAGCCTTAGACAAGTAAAAACAAAAAAGGCCTACATGTCACCCTCAAACCACAATACTTGCAATGTGCTTTATCAATAGTAATCATGTACCTTCCTTCCATTAATGTTATAGATATTATGTTGGAAAAAAAAGATAATATGTATATTACATGCATGTTTCATTCTAATAGTATTTTAAAAAAAATTAAATGTAGATCATATTTTTTTTAATATAGTGTTTAAAAATTATTAAATTACTTTATTTTGAGTGAGTTTTGAGATTTTTTTCAGTCCAAAAGAGAGATTCTATTGCACAGCCCATAGTCGTTGCAATAAATAAAACATATGGAAGCAATCAAAAGTTGATGTCTTAATATTTAGCAAACAGATTAATTAATATTTGCACATGTAGCAGGAAGTGGTAGCTCATGTTCTGAAAATTAATTAAGCCATTGGGGAAATAGCATGCTAAACCCTAAATCTATATAACTACACCTTTCAAATTGAGTTTCAAAATCAATGACTGCTTTGATTTAATTTTAAACATCCAGTAGCCTACGTCAACATTATATATGAAATGCCAACCCTTCACAACATAGGAACCAACCAAAGTAATGAGCCGCCGCTGTGGTGGATAAGGTTGTTTCGTTTTTTTCCTATTTCTTTTAAGAAATCCATCATCAGTTGATTTAATTTCATATGATTTTTGGTTTTAGGTTTTTAACCGTCGGCAACTATTTTCTCTATTTCCTATTATATGAATTGGTCAAATTTAATTCACCCTACACCCGGTTTTGATTCTCTTGCCTTTTTGGCTACACGAAGACCATTCCAACATTTAAGTCCAGTAAATTTGGTGTACCTACCCTTTCAAAATTCATATCCAATACCTTTTTCCTTTTTTAATTTCATTTGGGTTTCACTCACATCTTTTTACTTGTAAATGATTGGAAATGATGATTACCAAAATTATGGAAATGTCTGATTTTAAAGTAATTATTCTATAATTGTATGTTGAAAATGTTTATCCGTACACATTATTAATTTGCTTAGGCTAAAATTAAGTGGGTGGGGTAATGATAGGGACATAAAGTGTAATCATCCAAATTAATATAATGTTGATATATCGGATTATTATGAAACAAAGTTTTCAATCCAAACAAAGATTTTGTGGCAAATCTAAATTTAAAAAAGGAGTACCTAAAATAGTTTTGATACTGACTCCTTAAGCTATCTTATTATTATTGCCCAAATTGAAGGAAAGCTTAGCTACCTTTATAATTATTATTACTTATTTTTTGGAAATTATCAAGACAATGGACAAGTCTAATTTTTTTGTCCTAATAAATGCTAAATAACAATATATTTTGTTGGTTTTAATATATGCGAGGTTTTTGCATTGCATGTGAGCTTTATTAATTAGCAGTAATTTGTTTGGTAAAACATTACTTCTTCTTTGTAATATCAAGCACTCTTGTCTACATGCGCACTGTCTGGTTTAATGCAATTTTCTGTTATTAGAATTACACATTATTTTAATTTCATTTTGATAAATTTAAGGCTTTTTTTTTCCAATTTATAATATAAATATTAAAAAATAAAGATATTATTTGTCAATTTAATTTTTATATTTTGCTAAATTTATCCCTCAAACTTTTCTCAAATTATTTTTTAAAAGAAATGTCAACTAAAAAAATTAATTTTTTAACGATATTGACATGGCAACCTTTAAGGAAATCCACATATACTTTATACTGATATGTTTATACTGACATGATACTATTTGTTTTATATATCAAGTCAATAAATGATTTAAAATTTATAAAATATTTAAAAAATAAAAATAAATTAAAAATTAAAAAATATTTAAAAATTCATTAAAAAATTGTATGAAGTATACATGAATTATAATACGAGTTTCCATGTTTAAAAATTTAAGTTTCGGCGGACATTTCCGTTAAAAATAACAATTCAACTCTTTTTGAAAGATTGGTTGTCAAATTTAAAATTTTTTTAAAAGGTTGAGAGTCACATTTAACTTAAAAAATGAGGGTCAAATTGACAAAAATATAAACATTAAGAACTTAATTTGTCATTATGCCAAAAACAGACAATAATACAACGAATTATTTACTCATAAAAACATTCTGAAACATTACATAATTGCAATTTATTCAAACGCAATAGAAGATAATGATTAAATGCATCCATGGCAAGCAAGCAACGACATTGATATAACACAGTCCTTAATAAAATCCTAATTAATTAAGTCCTGGTGTTGTAGTCCAAAGCCAAGAGGGAGCTAAGGTTCATGGGGCTCATGTAGTTTGATGAACCACCCAAGATCATGTCAACAATTATCCCATTAGCCCTTTCTGATGGATGGAATGGATCCCAAAAAGCATACTCGTCTCGATTTGGACACAAATTCGATAACACAGTACATAGTCCTAAACCATTATAAGGTCCTTGACCACAACAAGCTACTTTTGATGTTGTAAATCCTGCAAACAAAACAAGCAAACATTAAGATATTAATTGTGTTAAACCATTCATCATGTTACAATTGATGATATGATGCCTTTTTTAGGGTTATAAAATTTGGGGCAAAATCCATAATATCTTTGGTAGCTTTCATTCTAATTAATAATGGTCTTACGTGGGAGTTAGGTGGTTGTAATAAATAAAATTTGGGTGCTACTTTAATGAGGTCAACAAAATGGCACACATCTTTGTTGTTCATTCTTGTCCCCATCTTGGAGCATCTCTCTTCTTCTTATCTAATTAATTAATGCCTCATTCATTAGTCTTAATTGTTAATATTCTCTTTGGATGCAAACTTAGGAATTAAGTCAATTATTTATGTCATCATCCTGTTTATAAAATAGAATAAGTGAATGAATATTGAATTATGGATTAACTTACCGTAGGCTGTAGGGTTATTAATGAAGTCATTGGTTTTCTGTTCTGTATTAGCAGCAATGAAAATGTTTGCACCATATTGGCTATTGAGTTCATTTATCATTTGAACCAATTGTGGATTATACAAGGCTGCAGCTCGTTGCAGCTCAGTGGCACATTGACCACTTGGGCTCCTCATGGCTAATTCTGCTGGAACACAACCCATTGGTCCGGTCCCAGTCACCAGAACCTTCCGAGCTCCTAGATCATATAGCCTCTGCAGTGTAATTTGTAAGCTACAAATCTCCAAGTAACAGTTTCAAAGTACAGTAATTTTAATGTGACACAACGTGAAGACAAAATTTACCATTAGAAGTTTCCTGTACTCAGAGATGAGATATCGAACATAATCTGGTAGACTAAACTGGCGAGATCTAGGAGAGAATGGAACCAAATAGTAGTTGTTCACGAAATCGTTGCCGCCGACAGTGATGAGCACAAGTGCATCGTTTACAATCCGCTGTGCTTCCTCGAATCCGACAAGATCAGCCAACCTGGTCTGGTATTGTTGAAAGTATTTTAATTGCTTGTACATTCTGATGATGTTTATCTGACAATGTACCATTTTGAAGAAGAAAAAAAAACAAGAATTAGGCATTATGGGGTTGAAATATTAAAGAAAATATGGAATTTGAGAAGATGAAGAAAGAGATACAAATTGGACTCCGGTGTCATTGAGGATTCCAATGCCAGCTGACGCAAAGTTGGCCCCAACAAGTAGCCTATCTCCCTTGAGTTCTGGACTCAAGTAGGGCAATGTTGGCTCTGAACCAAGTGCATCACCTGATATGCACATACATATACATTATTGTCAATTGAATTATCATGATAAATAAAGAGAAAAAGTTAAGAGGGTAAAAAGAAGGGAAGCCCCAACTGATAAAATCAGGAATGTTTTTGCCATTTGAGAAGCGACCGCTGGCACGACGACTGGGAGTATCGATGCCGTAAGGAGGGGAATCAGCTCGAGCAGTGGTTGCTAGGAAGTTGTTGTTGCCATTGTCAACCAGGGAATCACCGAATACAAAAAATGCCCTGGCAGCTTCAACTTGAATAGTTGAAGTTGCCATTACAAGGCCTAAAACCATCCATGAAACAAGAACAATTGAGGGTGCCATGGAAGCAGGCTAGCTAGCTAGCAAAAGCAGGATGAGAAAAATAATACAGTAGTAAGCTACTTGTTTACTAATGGAGACTACGGTTTTGCATGTGAATCACTAGGCATTGGTTATATATAGACTAGGGATTCTTGTCAAAGATGAAAAACATGGCCTACAGAAACAAAACCAATAGAGTACTGGTAGGTGTGTATGGCATTGAATCATTTACTTCTAATGTTCTGAATTGATTAATATAATTCAATGTTTTGAAGCTTGCAAATGGTCATTCGGTTAGCTGTGCCATAAATTTCAAACTTCTATTTTACATGGTTACTTTATTTTCTACCCTTTAAATTACATTGATTAATACCATTAAAAAAATATTCCTATGACATCAATCCTTCTTGTTTAAACCACGCTCCCCGAAAGGAAATCCTTCTGGAAGAGAGAAAAAAAATGCTAAATGAATTTCGATTCTGTTCTATTTCTAATTCTCAATAACTTTTTTTAAGGATAAAAAGGTTGTTTAGAGATTCAATTCAAAACTTACGTTAATTAAAGATTTTACTTTTAAAGATCAGAATTACAAAATATAGTTGAATTAATAAATTTATATATAACCAAAATCAAATCAAAATAGCTATAGAAGAAACACATACATAATAATAATAATAATAATAATAATAATAAATCATATTTTAGGGTTTAATTCCTAAGGATTTTAATCTACCGTATGACCCTTACCCTACATGTAAGTGGCATAAGTTATAGTGACATTGACAGTTTAATTCTCTGGGATAGATCTTCATCGATATTCACCCAAGAAGTACATCTACTTACATGGATTTATTGGATCCAAAAGTAAAATCCAACAACAAGACTGCCATTGTCGGTTTTTATGTTTGGTGGACCCTTCTTTACCCTTTTTATGTTTTTAAATTTGTGAATAAAAAAAATTTCAAAGTTAAAAATAGTAATTAGTAACCAATAAGTGTTGGGCGTAATTGTAAGATATATTATATTTTTAAGGGGAGATGCTGGTGCGAATCTTAGAACATTATTAAGAGAGGTAGTCACAAACCCCGAACATACACCGTAAAACGAACATAAAGAATACAAAAAAATAATTAACATGTTTGATTAATTCGCAAGAGTTCAATCAAATCTTATGGAAGCCTTTATGGGAGTTTTCTCTAATAGTTCCCAAGGTACCACATGTCGCTCATTCATCAGTTCCAAACCCCCTTTAAGGTGGTTGATCTACTCATGTCTTATTATCAGAGGTTCTCTTAAATAGGTCTTAATGTTTGAGCTATCATGTCTGGGAAACGAATATATGTGACGTGTGTATGATAGATGTCCTAACGTGCGATTGATTTATTCTTAAATTACCCTTAGTCAAGTATTATTGTAAGCATAAACAACTTTAATATATTAAGACTGGCATACGGTTGATTGATGACAAGATGTTGTCATGTATATGAGATATCAAGTCAACACATATGTACATGTTAGAAGAACAATGTACAAGAATGTCTTGCCGTGAGAACGCTTCTTGGATTATTATATGATAGTCACAACAATTCTCATGATGATAATGGTGTATGTGATCCTTAGGCTTGAGGTCACCATAGTTCCCAACATCAATAGTCATATATTTTGATGTAGTCAAATGCCTTTCGTAATTAGATGTACTATAAAGGTTGTTGTTTGATATACCAAAAACTATATAGTGGGATACAGGTGACCAAGATAGGATTTCTCCCTCCTACATAAGGGGAGTAAAGTCTTAGACCTGCTGATAGAATAAGATTAGAAATGCATTGCTTTGCTCAAATGAGTTGATATGAGATATCAAATTCATATGTATATCTTAGTCTATTCGAGATTCAAGAAGTAAAATATTGGACTATACAAGTGATAAATCTAGCCAAATTAAATAAATGTGTTTCGTGGCTCGGGAAGATGTTGAAATTGCAATTGGCTCTAGAAAAGGTCCTAGAATTTGTCGATCAATCTAATTTGAACTTAAAATCCTTTAAGCTTTCAACTGAATGATCTTCTTTGCTATTCTCAAATTCTCAAATGTTTAAAGAGTCTCAAAGAATCGAATGCAAGATGAAAACTGAGACTTCCCAAAGGGGGATGTCGATTTACTCTATGTGAATATCTTAAAATCGAAAAACAACCTCTAGATTTGAATTATAATTTCTAGATGAGTGCAATTAGAATCTTACAAATCCATAATCAAACCTCAAAAAAGTAGAATTAATCACTAACCTTGGTGGATTAGTTGGGATGATCCAATTTTAGTTTAATTATATGTGTTTACCTCTCTTGAATTAAATTAAAACCAAGTCCATATAAATATTGAACCCAACTATTAAATATTCTTCCAAAATTAATTATTTTAAAATTAATTTAATAATTAATTCAATAAAATAATTCACATAACTTAATTCTGATTCTATTAAAATCATGTCAGTTTTACTGTATTAAAATCTATATGAAAATGAATTTAATTGTCCGAATAAAATATAATTACGATGGCAAATTTAATTTTTAATTCCCACTTTGGACTTGTTTATTTAATTTACTCAACCAACTAAATAATAATCTAAAGAAATTAAATTAATTCTAAGTCATCTTTTTCCTTCTCAAGAAAATAAATTTCCTGCATATAGTAATGCATGCAATCTATTTCTCATACGACATTTTCATTTGTACAATCAATTAGTTCTTATCCTGTAATACATTCAAAGTTATCATAAGCTCGTAGAGAGACCAATCGGACATATATAACTAGGGCTTAAATAATTGGTAATTAAATTTCAATTATTTGTCTAGTAATTACAAAATTATTTACTCATAGTGTAACACCCCGAACTCATGGCCGCTACCGAAAATCGAACACGAGGTGTTACCGGCTTACTTCATTTATTTCCCAGTATTTTTTTTTTGTTCCAGGCAAGCTGGCTACTGTATCGTGGTCACTTTAAAAATAATATTTTGAGTTATGAAACTCGAAATCCAATTCCGTAAATTTTCCCCGAAACTAGACTCATATATCTTTATGGGGGAATTTTTTTAGAATTTTTGGTCAGGCCAGTTAGTACAGTTTATTTGTTAAAGTCTCCCCTATTTCAAGGTTCGACTACACTGACCTCTGTACCTTACGATTTAAATATCTCCCTGTACATGGCTTCAATGCCTATGCCGTTTGTCTCTAATGAAACTAGACTCGATAATGAATTTGTACATATAATGCATGACCTCTAATTATCTCGATAAAATTTACGGTGAATTTTCTAAGTCAAATAGGGGATCCAGAAATTGCTCTGGCCCTGTTTCACAAGAATTTAATTAACTCCTAACATACAGCTCATATGGTCGTTTCGTTTCTTCCATATGAAAATAGACTCATCAAGCTTCGATTTCATAATTTATTCATTATTTAATTCCATTTCTACTATTTTTAGTGATTTTTCAATCTCATATCACTGCTGCTGTCAGCATCTGTTACTAAAACAAACTATGCCTATTTCATGATTTTTCCTTGATCTAACTAATAATTCATCAAACATGTTACAATTTATGACCATGACTAGCCATGCCAAAGGCTAATCATCACCGAGCATCTCCCTACTACACTATTACCAAATCATGAATTTAACACCGAAAATAATCAGCCATGACCTATGGCATAATAACCCAGTAGGCCTCAACCAATACTCAACCAAAACCGAATTACCAAGACTTGTGTCCAAACATCATAGAACCAAATCCAACCGAACATTTATGCCATTTTCGCATGGCTAAAAGTTTACATACCAAATTTCAACAAAACATAATAGCCTATACATGCCGAAATGTTCTCCTAGACCAACTAAGAAGAAAATACCAAAAGTTGCTAGCCGGTGTGATGACTTCGATGACGGTCCCGAGTACGCAAAAAGTCGAGTCCAAGAAACCTAAAATAGGTGACAAGCAAACACCGAATGAGTATATAACTCAGTAAGTCATAAGCATTACACTACCATCCATTAATAAAATTTTCACAAGAGGAAACAACGAAATGAGGCTAAGTACTCCATCCATACCGAACTACGCCATAGTTTCTTAGACCTTACGATTCAATCTCATTCCAAGTCCTACATTGACATTTCATACGCTATTCAATAGAATAATTGAGGCATTTCCATACATCATTTTATTTTCGTTACAATCATATAACTAAACGAACTTTCACCTATTCCACGATGAACCTTATGTACGTGACTTCAATTATAATCATCACATAGGTTCAAAACTTACCACGCTCAACTCCAAATATAAACATAGCACCTATTAGCCATGAACTCAAGGTACTTACCCTTTCCGCTGTCCGAAATCGACTCGGTAAGGTCGCACCCTTAATATAAATAATTGATAGAAAATATATATATAGTGGGTTCGCACACATAGTGCTTAATAATCAACCACGCACACTTAGTGCCATGTACTTTAAACTCGCACACTTAGTGCCATGCATTTCAAGCCCGCACACTTAGTGCCAATCTCACAACTGTGAACACTTATTGCCCGCACACTTAGTACCGAAAACCAGCCACTCTATACGCTTCACTTCCTTTTTACATTCGACAATTTCATCTCTACATACATATACATTTGTATACATTTCATCTCATTAAACACAATTGCATAGGTATTACGATCATTTAAATCAATACCAACTATATGCTTAATGACTTACCTTGTGTTGGGTAAAATAATTCCAAGTCGGCTACTCGATGACCTTCGATTTCCCCTTGTTGGACGCCTCTCCTTTAGGATCTTGAGCTTAAACAAATAAATTAACTCATTCAATCGCTTTGCTACATATATTGGTATTCACATTTTAATGATTTTATGACATACAGGACGGCATGGTAAAATTTTTATCTTGCTACCTTATGTTCTTAGCTATTCGGCTAATAACCTTATGCAATTACCATACTTTCAATAATCCAATCACACATGCATATGCATACTTGGACATTCGGCAATCACCTTTGCTAGTTTTTCCCATTTTTTTGTCGGTTATATATATACATAGTCCTAAGGTAATATCACGAATGGGCTTACATATATATGTATATATATAGCCGAATATGCAAAGCTTAAACTCAACATCACATAAGCTCCTAAGTGATGGCTGAATATGTATATCTATATATATACATCAACTATACTATTACCTTTAATTTATCTAATCACAAAATTTCATCTCATGAACACTTGACCCATTTCTCACAAAAATGAAACAACAACTAAAATGAACATCCCATTTTTACCCCATATGGCCGATTGCTTCATTTGTTACCCAACTAACAATTCAACAATTTCAACCTCATTACAACCTCTACCTATCCAATATAACATGAACACAATCCTCCACCCCTAAATTAGATTCGGCAATCACTTAACCCATTTTAACCTCAACTTTCAAGTTAAAAGCAATTAACCACTCACCATATCCTACATTACTATCCATTTTAATGACATTAACACATCTACTAAGAGTTTCAAGCTTCTTGGCCGAATTTCAACCTCAAAATCCTAAGTCTAATCTATAGGATGAGTAGAATTTGAACTAACCATCTCAAACATGCATAGATTTTCAAGAATCATTCAATACATACCTCATTCTAGCCATCTTCCAAGCCAAAATCAAATAACCAAATCTCACTTCCTTCTCCTCACTCACGGCAATAGCCAAAGAAAAAAAAGATGAACACTCCCTCGTCCCTCCTTATTTTATTCATCTTTTCCTTTTTAATTCCTTTCTTTAATTTATTTTAATTTACTTACCAATATTAAATAATAAACAACATAAACTTGGAGGAATGGAACCATGCTTGGCCGGCCACTTAACATGAATTGGGCACTTTGACATGCAAACCCAAACTTTCCTATTTTAATACTATTTGGTCCTTACTTATTTACCTATCATAATTTTCTAAGTCTCTCAACTAGATCCTTTCAAGCAAAATTCACATTCCTAAGATAAAATTAAAACATCAAATTTTTATACAAGTACTATCACACATATAAGATATGCAAATAAAATTTTAACTAAATTTTATGGCTCGGTTTTGTGGTCCCGAAACCACATTCCGACTAGGGTCAAATTAGGGCTGTCACAACTCTCCCCCACATAAGAAATTTTCATCCCCGAAAATCTTACCGGTGAATAATTTTGGATATCGATCCTTCATAGAGTCCTCAAGTTCCCAAGTGGCTTCTTCAATTCCGTGTTTATGCCACAACACCTTCACTAATGGGATTTTCTTATTTCGCAACTCTTTTACTTCACGCATCAAAATGCGAACCGGTTCTTCTTCATAACTCAAGTTAGGCTGAATCTCGATCTCAGATGGAGTGATTTCGTGCGACGGGTCGGACCTATATCGTCGAAGCATCGAGGCATGGAAAACGTTGTGAATCTTTTCAAGCTCAGGGGGTAAAATTAATCGGTATGCAACTGGTCCAACTTGTTCGGATACTTCGTACGGACCGATGAACCTCGGACTCAATTTGCCCTTACGACCAAATCTAAGCACCTTCTTCCAGGGTGAAACTTTGAGAAATACTTTGTATCCAACCTGATATTCAATGTCTTTTCTTTTCAAATCCGCATACGACTTTTGACGATCCGAAGCGGCTTTCAAACTTTCGCGAATTACTCGGACTTTCTGCTCGGCATCCTTAATCAAATCAACCCCAAGGATCTTACTTTCACTAAGTTCAGTCCAAAATAATGGGGTACGGTATTTACGACCGTATAAAGCCTCGTAAGGTGCCATCTTAATGCTTGACTGAAAACTATTGTTGTAAGCGAATTCGATCAAAGGCAGATATCTTTCCCATGAACCACAAAACTCTAAAACACAACATCTCAACATATCCTCGAGTACTGAATTATCCGCTCAGATTGGCCATCGGTCTGAGGATGGAATGCGGTGCTAAAGTGCATCTTGGTACCCAATGCTTCTTGTAATTTCTTCCAAAATCGCGAGGTAAATCTTGGGTCTCTATCCGACACGATGGAAATAGGTACCCCATGCAACCGAACTATTTGGGAGACATATAATTCTGCCAATTTATCGAGCGAAAAATCCGTACGGACAGGGATAAAATGAGCAGACTTGGTCAATCTATCAATAATGACCCAGACCGAGTCTTTCTTACTCTGAGTCAAAGGCAACCCAGATACAAAGTCCATTGTCACTCGATCCCATTTCCATTCGGGTATCATGATTGGCTGAAGTAATCCCGACGGCACTTGATGTTCCGCTTTTACTTGTTGGCATATCAAACACCTTGAAACAAATTCGGAAATGTCTCGTTTCATACCGGGCCACCAAAATTGACGTTTCAGGTCATTGTACATTTTAGTACTACCTGGGTGGACTGACATTCGACTACTGTGAGCCTCGTCCAAAATCATTGAAATAAGTTTCGAATTTCTTGGAACACATAATCGACCTCTGAACGTCAAGCAATCATTGTCGTCAATCCGAAACTCCGATTCCTCATTCGAAGCACATTCAGCTCGTTTAGTGACCAATTCAGCGTCGACTTTCTGGAATTCAAGTATTTGACGAATCAATAATGGTTTGGCCTCTAATTCAGCTACTAGCACCCCATCGGGTGAGACAGACAAGTGAGCATTCACCGCTCTCAAAGCAAACAGTGCTTTCCGACTTAAAGCATCGGCAACCACGTTAGCCTTTCCCGGGTGATAATCAATAACAAGTTCATAGTCTTTCAACAACTCAAGCCAATGTCTTTGTCGCAGATTTAGATCTCTTTGAGTCATCAAATATTTAAGACTTTTGTGGTCCGAATAAATATGACACCTTTCCCCAAACAAGTAATGCCACCATATTTTAGGGCGAACACTATGGCCGCCAATTCAAGATCATGGGTCGGATAGTTTCTCTCATGCGGCTTTAATTGTCTCGACGCGTAAGCCACAACTCGACCTTCTTGCATCAACACACAACCTAGCCCAAGTAAGGATGCATCACTATAAATGAC
Organism: Gossypium hirsutum; assembly: GCF_007990345.1. NCBI lineage: Eukaryota > Viridiplantae > Streptophyta > Magnoliopsida > Malvales > Malvaceae > Gossypium > Gossypium hirsutum. The sequence goes on from NW_024402912.1 coordinate 22,390, forward strand.
AAACTCTTTTCCAGACTCCGGTTGTACTAGCACTGGAGCTTCGGTTAAACAGGTTTTTAGTCGATCGAAACTCTTCTGACAGTTCTCTGTCCACTCAAACTCAACATCTTTTTGGAGTAGTTTCGTCAACGGTGCAGCTATCATCGAGAAACCCCCTACAAACCGTCGGTAGTATCCGGCAAGTCCCAAAAAGCTCCTAACTTCAGTAATATTCCTCGGAGGTTTCCAATCGAGTATGGCCGAAATTTTGTTCGGATCCACTCTAACACCCGATGCGGACACCACGTGCCCCAAAAAGCTAACCTCTCTCAACCAAAATTCACATTTACTGAATTTTACGTATAACTGCTTGTCTCGCAAAATCTATAATACTAACCTCAAATGCTCGGCGTGTTCAGCTTCACCTTGTGAATAAACTAAAATATCATCAATAAACACAACCACAAATCGATCCAAGTATGGCCTGAATACTCGATTCATTAAATCCATAAATACCGCAGGGGTATTAGTGAGCCCAAACATCATCACTAAGAATTCGTAGTGACCGTACCTCGTTCTAAAAGTGGTTTTGGGTATGTCCGAGTCTCGAACCCTCAACTGATAATAACCAGATCTCAAATCTATCTTGGAAAATACTGAGGCTCCCTTTAATTGATCAAACAAATCATCAATACGTGGCAACGGGTATTTATTCTTTATGGTCACTTTATTCAACTGACGATAGTCAATGCACAATCTAATGGTTCCATCCTTCTTTTTCAAAAACAATACGGGTGCGCCCCATGGAGAAAAACTCGGTCGAGCGAAACCTCTATCCATCAATTCTTGCAATTGAACTTTCAATTCCTTTAATTCTGTTAATGCCATATGATACGGGGCTATTGAGATTGGCGTGGTACCAGGTACAATCTCGATGCCGAATTCCACCTCTCGAATCGGTGGCAACCCCGGTAACTCCTCAGGAAAAACATCTGAATACTCACAAACCACTGGTACTGATTCAAGTTTCCTTTCCGTCTCTTTGCTATCAAATACATACGCAAGGTATGTTTCACAACCCTTTTTCACATATCTCTGAGCGGTCATTGAAGATATTATCACTGGCACCCCTTTCAAATCGGTAGACTCAACTCGGACTACCTCATTATTTGTACTCCTCAAATCAATGGTTTTCCTTTTGCAGTTCACCACTGCATCATGTACAGTTAACCAATCCATACCAAGAATAACATCGAATTCGTCAAACGGTAAAAGCATCAAATCGGCCGAAAAATAGGATTCTCGGGTTATTAGAGGGCATCTCTTACACACTTTATTAACAAGTACGTATTGACCCAAAGGGTGTGACACTCGAATTACGAACTCAGTAGACTCAACAGGTAGAGTCTTACTGGATGCTAAGGTTTCACATACATATGAATGAGTAGAGCCAGGGTCAATCAATGCAATCACATTAGTATCAAAGAGAGTGAAGGTACCAGTGATGACGTCAGGGGAGGATGCCTCCTCTCGTGCGCGAATGGCATATGCTCTAGCAAGAGTACGGTTCTCGGCTCGAACAGCCGTATCAGAGGCCCCTCTTTGACTACCACCCCTACCTCCTAAAATTCTCGGTGGTCTACCTCTAGTTGTCACTCCACTAGGTCTTGCACCTTGAATCTTATTCTTCTCATCAAGCTCCGTGCAATCTCTAATGAAGTGGTCCTTCCAACCGCATCCGTAACAGGCCCTATTAGTAGACTTACCCCAACATTCACCTAGGTGTCGTCTTCCGCATTGGGGACATTCAAGTTTCTCTTGACGATTATTGCCCACACTAGCTACCGAAGTAGCTCGGGAGTCCGTCGATGGTCGTGCTCTGATGGAAATTCCCGCAGTCGTCCTCGACTTATTAGTGTCCTCCCTGAACTTCTTTACAGCTGAGAACGGAGCTTTACCCGTCGATCTTTTACGATAATCTCTAGCTTCAAATTCAGCCTTCTTCTTCTCCTTTCCAAGTTCTTCCGCCTTGCAGGCTCGTTCGACTAGTGTTACGAATTCTTTTATCTCTAAAATACCCACTAGTAGCTTTAAATCTTCATTCAATCCTTCTTCGAATCTTTTGCACATAGCAACCTCATCAGCTACACACTCCCGGGCATACCGACTGAGTCTTACGAACTCATGTTCGTATTCGGATACTGTCATACGGCCTTGCTTGAGTTCCAAGAATTCCTTACGTTTTTTATCGATGAACCGTTGACTAATATATTTCTTTCGAAATTCCGTTTGAAAGAAGTCCCAAGTAACTCGTTCGTTTGGGACTATGGAAATCAGGGTCCTCCACCAATAGTAGGCTGAGTCCCGCAACAAGGATATAGCATACTTTAGACATTCATCGGGCGTGCATGACAGTTCATCAAACACCCGAATGGTGTTATCAAGCCAGAACTCAGCCCTTTCAGCATCATCAGTAACTATGGCCCTGAACTCCTCAGCCCCGCGCTTCCTAATCAAGTCTACAGGTGGCTTACTCAGCCTCACAGGATCAGTAACTGATGGCATTACGGGCCCTTGGGGTGGATTATTCAAATTCGGGAATTGTTGGACAGCCGGATTGGTTCAGGCATATTGCGCGACCCACTCATTCATCATGGTAAAGAAGGCTTGTTTAGCCCCCTCACCTAGATTATTCGCAGATGACTGAGGTTCAACAGGTGGCGTCCCTTGTGCAGGAGCAGCCGCTACACTTTCAACGTCATCCGCCAAGGCTCTCTCTACACCGGGATCCAATTACTAATCAAAACATAAATTTTAACCGTCAGAAGTCATCACACATTTAAACATTAACATTAAGGCATGTATAGCTAGACTCATACGTGCTATGGTAGTCCTAGAACCGACTAAACCATAGCTCTGATACCAATAAAAATGTAACACCCCGAACTCATGGCCGTTACCGAAAATCGAACACGAGGTGTTACCGGCTTACTTCATTTATTTCCCCCTATTTTTTTTTGTTCCAGGCAAGCTGGCTACTGTATCGTGCTCGCTTTAAAAATCATATTTTGAGTTATGAAACTCGAAATCCAATTCCGTAAATTTTCCCCGAAACAAGACTCATATATCTTTATGGGGGACTTTTTTTAGAATTTTTGGTTGGGCCAATTAGTACAGTTTATTTGTTAAAGTCTCCCCTATTTCAAGGTTTGACTACACTGACCTCTGTACCTTACGATTTAAATATCTCCCTGTACAGGGCTTCAATGCCTATGCCGTTTGTCTCTAATGAAACTAGACTCGATAATGAATTTGTACATATAAGGCACGACCTCTAATTATCTCGATAAAATTTACGGTGAATTTTCTAAGTCAAAATAGGGGATCCAGAAATTGCTCTGGCCATGTTTCACAAGAATTTAATTAACTATTAACATACAGATCATATGGTCATTTCGTTTCTTCCATATGAAAATAGACTCATCAAGCTTCGATTTCATAATTTATTCATTATTTAATTCCATTTCTACTATTTTTAGTGATTTTTCAATCTCACATCACTGCTGCTGTCAGCATCTGTTACTAAAACAAACTATGCCTATTTCATGATTTTTCCTTGATCTAACTAATAATTCATCAAACATGTCACAATTTATGACCATGACTAGCCATGCCAAAGGCTAATCATCACCGAGCATCTCCCTACTACACTATTACCAAATCATGAATTTAACACCGAAAATAATCAGCCATGACCTATGGCATAATAACCGAGTAGGCCTCAACCAATACTCAACCAAAACCGAATTACCAAGACTTGTGTCCAAACATCATAGAACCAAATCCAACTGAACATTTATGCCATTTTCGCATGGCTAAAAGTTTACATACCAAATTTCAACAAAACATAATAGCCTATACATGCTGAAATGTTCTCCTAGACCAACTAAGAAGAAAATACCAAAAGTTGCTAGCCGATGTGATGACTTCGATGACGGTCCCGAGTACGCAAAAAGTCGAGTCCAAGAAACCTAAAATAGGTGACAAGCAAACACCGAATGAGTATATAACTCAGTAAGTCATAAGCATTACACTACCATCCATTAATAAAATTTTCACAAGAGGAAACAACGAAATGAGGCTAAGTACTCCATCCATACCGAACTGCGCCATAGTTTCTTAGACCTTACGATTCAATCTCATTCCAAGTCCTACATTGACATTTCATACGCTATTCAATAGAATAATTGAGGCATTTCCATACATCATTTTATTTTCGTTACAATCATATAACTAAACGAACTTTCACCTATTCCACGATGAACCTTATGTACGTGACTTCAATTATAATCATCACATAGGTTCAAAACTTACCACGCTCAACTCCAAATATAAACATAGCACCTATTAGCCATGAACTCAAGGTACTTACCCTTTCCGCTGTCCGAAATCGACTCGGTAAGGTCGCACCCTTAATATAAATAATTGATAGAAAATATATATATAGTGGGTTCGCACACATAGTGCTTAAGAATCAACCACGCACACTTAGTGCCATGTACTTTAAACTCGTACACTTAGTGCCATGCATTTCAAGCCCGCACACTTAGTGCCAATCTCACAACTGTGAACACTTATTGCCCGCACACTTAGTACCGAAAACCAGCCACTCTATACGCTTCACTTCCTTTTTACATTCGACAATTTCATCTCTACATACATATACATTTGTATACATTTCATCTCATTAAACACAATTGCATAGGTATTACGATCATTTAAATCAATACCAACTATATGCTTAATGACTTACCTTGTGTTGGGTAAAATAATTCCAAGTCGGCTACTCGATGACCTTCGATTTCCCCTTGTTGACGCCTCTCCTTTAGGATCTTGAGCTTAAACAAATAAATTAACTCATTCAATCGCTTTGCTACATATATTGGTATTCACATTTTAATGATTTTATGACATACGGACGGCATGGTAAATTTTTATCTTGCTACCTTATGTTCTTAGCTATTCGGCTAATAACTTATGCAATTACCATACTTTCAATAATCCAATCACACATGCTATGCATACTTGGACATTCAGCAATCACCTTTGCTAGTTTTTCCCATTTTTTGTCGTTATATATATACATAGTCCTAAGGTAATATCACGAATGGGCTTACATATATATGTATATATAGCCAATATGCAAAGCTTAAACTCAACATCACATAAGCTCCTAAGTGATGGCCGAATATGTATATCTATATATATATCAACTATACTATTACTTTAATTATCTAATCACAAAATTTCATCTCATGAACACTTGACCCATTTCTCACAAAAATGAAACAACAACTAAAATGAACATCCCATTTTTACCCCATATGGCCGATTGCTTCATTTGTTACCCAACTAACATTCAACAATTTCAACCTCATTACACCTCTACCTATCCAATATAACATGAACACAATCCTCCACCCCTAAATTATATTCGGCAATCACTTAACCCATTTTAACCTCAACTTTCAAGTTAAAGCAATTAACCACTCATCATATCCTACATTACTATCCATTTTAATGACATTAACACATCTACTAAGAGTTTCAAGCTTCTTGGCCGAATTTCAACCTCAAAATCCTAAGTCTAATCTATAGGATGAGTAGAATTTGAACTAACCATCTCAAACATGCATAGATTTTCAAGAATCATTCAATACATACCTCATTCTAGCCATCTTCCAAGCCAAAATCAAATAACCAAATCTCCCTTCCTTCTCCACTACGCAATAGCCAAGAAAAAAAGATGAACACTCCCTCTTCCCTCCTTATTTTATTCATCTTTTCCTTTTTAATTCCTTTCTTTAATTTATTTTAATTTACTTACCAATATTAAATAATAACACATAAACTTGGAGGAATGGAACCATGCTTGGCCGGCCACTAACATGAATTGGGCATTTGACATGCAAACCCAAACTTTCCTATTTTAATACTATTTGGTCCTTACTTATTTACCTATCATAATTTTCTAAGTCTCTCAACTAGATCCTTTCAAGCAAAATTCACATTCCTAAGATAAAATTAAAACATCAAATTTTATACAAGTACTATCACACATATAAGATATGCAAATAAATTAACTAATTTATGATCTTGTGCCGAAACATCGAGGGTCAAATTAGTGTCACATACTGTCCCAAGCCATTCAAGAAGGGGGGTGGGCCAATATGGGCTGGGGGGCGGTTACGGATGATCCGGTCTAATGAGCGGATTTTAGTGGTGCTGGATTGCATAGTGGTAGAGTACTGTGTTGAGGCCAGAGAGATATGGACGATTGGACTGACCCCGCAGACACTAATGTAGTATCATACTGAGAGTAAGGCTACCAGGTGGCTATGTAAGGGGCATCAGCCGACGAGCCGGGAGCTCTAAGACGTCTAGGAATGTGGTGCAGTTATGTGGATTGTTGCAGGAGGGAGTTCCTGAATTGACTCAGGGGATAGATTAGTGGCCGAGAAGAAGGTTGAATTTTTACGACTGAGTGCTATGCGTGAGGTATGTGGCCATTAAATATGAGCGATGTATTCGCTTCGAGGATAGCCTCAAGGATAATCTGAGGGTCTGATAACTCTACAAAGGAGTGAGACTTGCTACTTTGGTTAATAATGTGAAGATCACTGAGAAAGTGAAGCACGCTGAGCGCCAAAACGAAGAGAGGAGGAGCAAGAGGGATTGGAGCCGTTGATTCCATTCAGAGGCCTAAAAAAGGCTAAGTTGATGGCCAATCAGAGTTGGGGCCCCTAATACTGCTACTGGACGCTGCCATGAACTGATTGTGGTAGATGCCATCAGGGCAAGTGTTGGAAAGAATGGGGCATGTTGAGGTGCAGTTCTCTAGAGCACCGTATTACAGAGTTTCCACAAAGGTCCGATCAGATGCAAGCTCCGGGCACTGGTACTGCACCACCACCGAGAGTAGTTTAGCAGCCATCGAGAGGCTGTGCTCAAGCTGGCTGGTAACAGTCTGGGACGTGTTAGAGAGCACTGATTAGAGGTGCTGACATACTAAGGCAAGGCAGTCAGCTCTAGTCTATGCTGCTCGCACCTAGAGAATAGAGATGCTCAGACATCATCATGGTACGTTCTTTATTTATAATGTATCCTATACTGCACCGATAGATATAGGAACTACTCACTCTTATATAGCTTGTACGGTATCTAAAAATTGATATACTATTGAGGGCACTACGAGTGAGGTCACATTACTAAGCCCTTTGGGCATAATAAAGGTAAGAAACTGTTTATAGATATTCCTTTAGAGGTTCAAAGGCTATCTTTTTGCTGAACTGATGGAATGCCTTTGGAGAATTTGATCTGATACTGGGAATGGACTGATTGGTTAAACACCGAGTGAGCTTAGATTGTGCCACGAAAAGGGTTGTACTGAGACCTACGGAGGACAGCGAGTAGTCGAAATGGGAAGCGCCAAAACTACTTATCTACTGTGATTGTTGCATTGAGGGCTGAAAAGTTGGTTCGTAAGGGATGTGAGGCGTATCTAGCATACATCAGTGTTTTAGATTCAGGGGATTCTTCGGTTAAAGATATCAGGATGGTTAAAGACTTTTCAGCTGTTTTTCCTGAAGAGCTACCTAGGTTACCTCCGAACCGTGAAGTTGAGTTTTGGGATTGAGCTTCTTCTTGGTACAGCTCCGATGTCCATTGCCCCTTATAGAATGGCACTGAAGGAGCTTGCAGAGCTTAAGGCTCAAATTCAAGAGTTACTGGATAGTGGGTTCGTCTGCCCTAGTATGTGTCTGTGGGGAGCACCAGTTCTGTTCATGAAAAAGAGGGATAGATCCATGCGTAAGTGTATTGACTACCAACAATTGAATAAGTTTACCATCAAGAATAGTACCCCTACCAAGGACAGAAGATCTGTTTGACCAGTTTGAATGGCTTAATTTTCTCTAAGATTAATCTTCGATCAGGGTATCACCAGTTAAAGTTAGGAGGCTGTTGTGGATAAGATAGCATTGGACTCGATACGGTCATTATGAGTCCCTAGTGATGCCATTTGGACTGAGGAATGCACCAGCAGCTTTATGGATCTGATGAACTGAATGTTCCAGCCTTATCTGGATCGGGTCGTAGTGGTATTTATTAACGATATACTGGTGTATTCGAAGACTGAGGGTGAGCATGATGAACATCTCAGAGTGGTTCTACAGCTTCTGTGAAGAAACAACTATACGCCAAGTTTAAATGTGAGTTCTAGTATATGAAGTAACATTTTTGGACATGTGGTTTTGCTGAGGGATTAGAGTCGATCCTCAAAGATTGATGCTGCCTTGGATTGGAAGCAACCTAAGACTGTATCCGAGATTTGCAATTTTTTGGGACTGCAAGGTATTATTAACGATTTGTAGAGGGTTTTCGCTAATTGCAACACCTTTGACTAGGCTGCTACGCAAGGGTGTGCCTTTTAATTGACTGATGACAGCAGAGAGCTTGAGAAGCTCAAGACCATACTAATTGAGGCCCCTGTTTGATACAGCCAGCGTCTAGGAAAGAGTTTACTGTCTACAGTGATGTATCACATGTCAATTGGGATATGTGTTGATGCAGGAGGTAAGGTGTAGTGTACGCGTCTCGTCAACTTAAGACTCATGAGGCAAATTATCCTACACATGACTTAGAGTTGCCACAGTGGTATTCGTACTGAAATCTAGAGCATTACTTGTATGGGGAAAAGTGTATCATTACACTAATCACAATATTCTCAAGTACCTCATCACTCAAGGATCTAAATCTAGCAGCGTAGATGGATTAAGCTGCTTAAGGACTACGAATTTAATATTGAGTACCATCCTAGTAAGCCAATATGTGGCTGATGTACTGAGCCATAGGGCTATGACTGATCTGAGGCGATGTTTGCTCGTCTTAGTTTATTTGAGCATAGTAGTTTGTTGGTCGAACTTCAGGTTAACTGATAAGATTGAGCAGATTAAAGGTAAACATATGGAGGATGAGTCACTGTGATACGAGTCACAAAAGCCCAAATTCTGAGGCGAGGCCCAATAAGAAGATTCCAACCAATCAAGAAATCCACCCATACTAGTTGAAATCAGGCTAAATTGTCAAAGTGGCCCAAGTTGTAAAGTTTTATTTTATTTAGTTTAAATTTTTTATTCAGTCCAAGAGTCCCAAATAAAGACCCTTGGCCGATTTCCATATTAAATATTAGGAGTTTTTTTTAGTTTTAGTTTTAGTGTTCTAATTAAATTAGGAAAACATTTGAAAGGCCTATTTATATGCTGGCCCACCCTACATTACATTACAATTACATTGAAATTCAAGATTTGAGTGAAAATTCCTTGGTTCTTCAGTTTTCTTGGTTTCTTTAGAAGTTTTTACAATCTTTTTATTTGGAGCCATCTTCACTTTTCTTGCATTGATTTCTTGGAGGGAATTAGAGCGTTTGAGGGTTGTGAGATTTTCGAGATTTCAAGGCTTCTTAGGACTTATCTTTTAATTTTCTGTCATTCTTCTTTATTTCTATTGTGAATCATTATTAATCTATTTTCTGTTCTTATTGTTTTCACCTTTTCTATCTTAGGATCAGCCCAAAATCCCCAATTCTAGTTTTCCATACTCTTTTTGGGTGAAATTAGATTGTCGAATTTTGGGGAAAACTTTGTTTCAATTGGGCAGAATCACAATCCCTGAGGGTTTCAGAACCCTAACACTTATTCTATTCTCAATTTGATTCTTTGCTGATTTGGGATTTTATTCAGATCTGAAAATTCAAAATCTAATCTTTAATTTTCTGTTTCGTTTCAGATCTAATTGTTTAGGGTTTTCGTAGGAGTTTCTCGTGACTTGGCAACTCGATCTTGGTCCGCGCGCAACTCCGTATCATTTGGTATCAGATTTTGGGCGTTTTGGGTGTTCTTGGTTGATTCTAAACTGATCTCTATTTTTTAAATTACAAACAGCAGTTTTACCCAGAAAAATTTTCGAAAAAAATTCATTTGAGTGGGTAAACGTTTTCTGATTGATCTTAAATTTTACATACATATTTTCGGCACTGTTATTGAATATACAAAAATATTTCCCGCAAAAAAATAAGTCGAAAAAGTCAAAAAATTGAAAAAATACGAAATCCAATAAAAATTAAAAAAATATTCAGCGGGTTGAATTTGGTGCCCAAATTTTCCAGATCAAAATTCAATATTGAAGACATTCCAGATTTAATTTGTGATTTTTTGAGATCGGGAACACCTCGAACGAAGTTGTCAAGTTACTCTGCAGTTTTTTCGGGTTTTCTGTTTTCAACAATTTTTATTGATTCTTAGCTGTAGGTTTTCATTGTTTGCTTTTATTCTCCCTTTACAATATCTAACACCTTCTTGTTTTTGTGTTAGTAGGATTTAAACGTGTGCACAACTTCTTCCTCGGTGCAACACGAATCAATTGGTGTCTCGTCAGTTTTTGGCATCCTAGTGCAAATTAGGATTCTTTGGTAGTTTGGTTCACACTCTCTAATTGGTGATATAAACTCTGATAAAGAACTCACAAGATTGAATTCGACCTCATTGAGAATTTGATTTTTCTTTTTGAGTGATTAACGGTGAGGTTTGATAACTTTTATTTTGAGTGTTGAGTGTTTGCAGGTTTTAAAAAAATGTCTACAGGTGATAATAATAGTGACATATTTAAAAATTCCAACAACAGTTGGATGAACAGGCTGCTGCTCTTCGAGCTTTGACTGCTACCATCAATGAGGTGCAATTGAATCAAGAACCTCAATATCGAAATCCAATCAAAGAAGATAGGGATAACCAACCCCAGAGGCGCGGCCCTCGACGTGTCACTAGAATGGATGATGATTTTCATGATCGTGGACAATCATCTTTGGCAAAACCAAAGAGCGAGCAGCAACGAGAACATCTCTTTCATACTCGCTGCCAGTACAAGGTAAGCTTTGTAGAGTTATTATTGATGGTGAAAGTTGCTCGAACATAGCCAGCACGACGATGGTGGAAAAGCTTTGCTTAACCACTACCAAGCATCCACAACCTTATCAACTACAAGGGCTTAGCAACAAAGGCCAATTTAGGGTCACTCAACAAGTGCGCATCGCATTTCTATCGGTAAGTATCAAGACGAAGTTGTGTGCGACGTAATGCCTATTCAAGCTTGCCATTTGTTTCTAGGAGAACCGTGGCAACTGGATCGAAAAGTCACTCACGATGGTCGTACAATAGGTATTCCTTCAAGCATCAAGGAAAGAAACTTACCTTAGTGCCGCTCACTCCGGAACAAGTCCATGAGGACCAAATCAAACTGAGAATTCTGTTAAAACAAGTGAGGAAAAAGAAAAAGAGAATGAAAAAGAGCAAAAAGAGATTGAGAGTGAAAAGGAATGTGAAACAGAAAAAAATTGAAAAAGAAGTTGAAGAAAGAAGAGAAAATGAGTTAGAAAAAGAAACAAAAGAAAAAGACGAGGAAAGGCTAGTGAGGAATGTTTCCACTAACCAAGATATGAATTTTCTTGTGTTGCTATTTTTCAGGTTCTTGAAAGATCGAAAGATAACTTTCAACTTCAATACCTCTTAAATGAAGACGCTTTCATACGATCAACTTAGGCAAAGATGAAATCACACTACATGATCCCGAAGTAAGCGAGGTAAGGAAATTTTAGAAACCGAGTCCATTGCAGATTTGAAAATTATTGATAAAACTTTGGTGACTTAGTTTCTTAAAAGATCCCCTCATTTGATCCGATAATTGTTACTCTTCGATTGTGGTTGATAAAGTCATTACGAAAAGAAGCGTGATTTGTTATTCTCTTGATTTACCTTGTGTAAAATCCTCGAATTTGTCCAAATCTGTTTGGAGAATAAGGTAACGAAATTTTCCAAATTTGTTTTCAATTTATATTCGTGCCTTAAACAGTTTATGTGGTTGTACATGAAGTTTGAGTTCCATTTGACAAAGGTTAACTCAACAACGGAGATTCAACTACACTATGCCCCCGATGAGCGAAGGTTTGTTTTAAATGAAAAAGGTAAAATCGACCCTTATTCTTCTGCTTATCGAGGTAAGATGCTTGAAACCTTTGAAACACTTTTGTACTCCTCGGATAGTGATAAAGATCGTGTTGATGAACACTTAGATGAAACGTGCTTGACTGTCCTATTTTATTTATTATGATCTATTGTTTGATGGTTGATAAAAAGATTCTTGTGTTTGATAATGCATGTGTGAGTGAATCTATAGACCGTCGATTAATGCATGGTATGATTATGCACTCTGGAACCATGTGAATCTTTTCAAATACCTATTGTGACGTTATGTTTACCATTGATTTATTTACTCGCAATTATTCATGGTTTGTGGGAACATGTGAACGACTGAAGCCTTAAAACATGTCCATCTTTGTTTCAAATATTTGACGAGCAGTGGTGAGTAAATTAATGTTGCATGGTAATCTGAATCTGTCCATTCACATACGTTATCCTGTTCTGTTATGCTTATGATTAGACTACAAGCTTGTTTCCGTCTTATTACTATCTCATGGCTATCTTTCAGTGGACTCAATTGCCATTAGTCCCGTCGATAGAGGAAGTCGAGTTCATTTGATTTTTCAGATCGAGGACGAATCTTTTTGAGGAAGGGGGAATGATACGAGTCACAAAGCCCAAATTCTTGAAGGCGAGCCCAATAAGAAGATTCCAAGCCCAATCAAGAAATCCACCCAACTTAGTGAAAATCAGGCTAATTGTCAAAGTGGCCCAAGTTGTAAAGTTTATTTTTATTTAGTTTAAATTTTATATTCAGTCCAAGAGCCCAAATAAAAGACCCTTGGCCGAATTTCCATATTAAAATAATTAGGAGTTTTTTTTAGTTTTAGTTTAGTGTTCTAATTAAATTAGGAAAACATTTGAAAGGCCTATTTATATGGCTTGGCCAGCCACCCTACATTACATTACAATTACATTGAAAATTTCAGATTTGATTTGAGTAAAATCTCTTGAGTTCTTCAAGGATTTTCTCTTGAGTTTCTTAGAAGTTGTTTTAACAATCTTTTTGATTGTGGGAGCCATCTTCAACCTTCTTCCTTGCCATTGATATTCTTTGGAGGGGAGATTAGAGCCGTTGAAGGGAGTTGTGAGATCTTTCGAGATTCAAGGCTTCTTAGGACTTATCTTTTAATTCTACTGTCAATTCTTTCTTTATTTCTACTTGTGCTGAATCATTACTAATCTATTTTCTGTTCTTATTGTGTTTTCAGCCTTTTTCTATCTTAAGAATCAGCCAAAAAATCCCCAATTTCTAGGTTTTCCATACTCTTTTTGGGTGAAATTAGATGTCGAAATTTGGGGAAAACTATCTGGTGTTCAATTGGGTAGACACCAATCTTTTTGAGGTTTCAAGAACCCTAACATTATTTTATTCTCAATTGATTCTTTGCTGATTTGGGATTTATTTCAATCTAAAATTCAAAATCTAATCTTTTAATTTTCTGTCGTTTCAGATTAATTGTTTAGGGTTTTCGTAGGAGTTTCTCGTGACTTGGCAACTCGTCTTGGTCCGCGCGCAAACCCCGTATCAACTGAGTCTTCAATTGATAGGTTGGAAGTGGTGATACTGTGGATTGGACTAAATAGCTAAGGGTCTTGTTTCCATGGAGAATTTGTGTTCCAAAGGATACCTGATTTGAGGCAGTCCATACTTGCTAGAAGGGCATAGTAGCCCATATGCTATGCATCTTGGAGGAAAAAATATATACCGCGACCTTCATGAGTTATACTGGTGGCTAGGTCTTAAACGAGAGGTTACTGAATTTGTGGCTCAGTGTCTGACATGCCAGCAGGAATAAGGCTGAGATCAGTTACCTTCAGGATTATTGCAGCCGGTTAAGATCCACTTTGGAAGTGGAAGTGAGTGACTTTGGACTTCGTTAGTGGGTTACCCTTCACACCCACTAAGAAGGTTTCTGTTTGGATCATTAGATCGATTGAGCCAAGTCCACCTATTTCATATCTGTTCGCACTGACTACTCTCTGCAGAAACTAGCTAAGTTGTATGTGTCTGAGAATAGTGAGACTGCATAGGTATCGATTTTAATAATATCTGATAGGGATCTCGTTTCAGCTTTTTTTCTAAACAGTTCATTAATCTCTGGGTACAAGGTTGACTGTAACACCCCAAACTCGGCCCAGATGTTACGGCCAAATCCAGCGTGTCAAGTTGAAGCATTACTGAAAAACTCATGTTTCATCTAAAATCTTTCTTAGCGTTTAGAGAGTATTTTCATTATAGGTTAAAGTGAATGGAAGCTGAGCACCAGGTAGGAAACCGGAAAAGAGGAGGTGAGTCCATCGGACTGCTTAAGTACCAAGCTCCCTTCGGATCCAATCCTAGACATGCACACCACCATTGCCACACCTTAACTTAGTGTATGTTCTTAGGAAACCAATTCAATTAAGTCCAGTTTAAGGAAAAATGATTAATTTTGTAAAACGTTTTCGTTGCGGAAGTTTTGGTTTGTTGTCGTGATATTTTAAAAGCAATTACTATTTTTGAAAATGTGCCCTAAAACTAATCAGTTTCAGCGATTAAGATAATATCATACCTATTCTAGCAAAACATATTAAAACCATTTAGAATAATTAAAGCGGCCTTATTACAACTAAACCAACATAAAGTAATGAAACTAATTACATTAAGAACATCAAGTTTGCATACGTTGGCCACTCCGATCCCTCACAGCTCCAGCCACTTATGGTTGGGGTTACCTGCATGGATAATTAAGGGGTGGTTTGAGGAAACTCATTGTAAATAACCCAACCAAGTCTAAACCATCAAAAACCAAGAAATAGATTAAGTTGGTCTAACCTAAAGATCAGAAATGAACCCACAGGCCCCATAACAGAACAGAATAATATTCAAGCATGCAGAAAAACCCACCCTATCCATCGTAATACCCCGTGCCAACCTACACCAGTGGAGACTACTCGACACCATCTGTCAACGTCAAGATGCAGCAGCTGCCAAAAAAGATATGGACAGATCACCAGATACAGATAATTCGTACGGACACAAACAGATATTTGTAGCAGAGCCATCAGATCAAATATTTGTTGCAGAGCCACCAGAACGCTTCCTCCATCATTATAACCATATCCCATGCGACAGATATATATGTCATGGCATACAACAAACAGAATCAGAATATCATGCATTTCAGTCAAAATCAGCCCTAGGGGTATAATGGTTATTTTGCTTCTACGGGTATATGGTAATTTTCATGCTTAGGGTATTTTAGTAAATTTACCTATTTTAGGGTTTACATACATACTACCGCCATTATCGCATCAATAGAAACACTTATCGAGTGTTCTTACCGAATTGGGCCCGTTGGCCCATTATCCCGTTTTCGGCCCATTAAGCTCAAATATACCGAAGTACACGAAATTGTGCACTCCGCAATCCTAACACTTGATATTACCAGGAATAGCAATCCAAACCATCTCACGAGTGCTCGCACGCTCGCAAGTCCACAAAATATCGGCTTTTCGGCATTTCAGCTTTTCGGACTTTTACCGATCTAGTCTATTAGTGAGTGTCGTTTACACACCTGTTTGCGATGAAA
>NW_024402913.1:0-37758 GCF_007990345.1 Gossypium hirsutum
TTTGCATTAATGTAACTGCCATTTCCAATTCTTACATTTTAAGCGAAATTTTGTCAATCACCTTGAACATGCCTTCTTCTACAACCATGTGGTTTGTGCAAACACTATCTATTATCTAGTTCACTCTGGTTTCATTAGAGGTTGAATAACAAGATGCAACAAATAGCTACTCTTCATGCTATTGGCTCTCATCAGCAACTTGAACCTATGTGTTCTGTTGCTGACCTTCGATCTTGCAAGCTCCATATGTCCCATTTGTTTGCAAGCTTGGCATTTGATGTCTAGTCTTAAACAACAGTACTTCTCCCAAGTGAGTTGCCTTTTGACAGTGTGAACAAGGTGGATATTTTCTCTTTCCACCATCTTTTGCAATATCTTTGCCTCTTGTTTCTCTCTCTTATCACAAATTCTTTCTTTTCTTGGATGAACATTCATCCTTGCCTAAAAGGCTCCTTCAGCATGCTCCTCTTGTCTATTTGCTCTTCTTTGTTATAAAGCATAAAATGTACTGGTTAACTCTAACAATGAGATGTCATTATGTCTCTTGAGCCTTCAAGAGATCAAATCTTCAACTAATACCTCCCAGTAGAGTCATAGTAACCTTCTCCACAATCTTTTTTTATCACTGAACTCATCTCCAAGCAATCTAATATTGTTGACAATAACATAATTCTATGAGATACTGCTTGATAGTTTAATGTTTTTCATCTTTAGGTTCTCAAAATCTCTTCCCAAGTTAATGAATTGCTACTTATTGGCTTTTTCTAAACCTAGAAAGGCCCTCGTTAGCTTATCCCAAGCTTGTTTTTGGTGTCTCAAAAGACATGAATTTGTGAAATAACATAAAGAATTCCTTTTTGCAGACATGACATTGGCTTTTATTTGTTGGCACACTTCTCGCTATGCTACTAGACCTAAGCTATAGGTGGATTAGCCATCAACGGTGGTAGATCTCTACCTATTTCCACTACTCCCAAAAGTTAATGCATTTGCAAATGTCTTCATTTTTCTGCCAAAATGTGATAATCTTCACTACAAAAACAAGGATGGCAGTGCGAGAAAAACTTTTGAGCTATGGTTCTAGAATCTAAAGTTTAGAATTGTTGCTAACAAAAAACTTCGTTTTTCAGAACTCTCACAAAAATGTATCCAAAGTGCTCAAGTCCTAAAAAAAAGCTCTGATGCCAACTGGTGGGGTTGAGAGGAAAACCCAAAGAAAAGGAGGGAGAAAACTAAAGACACAACTTCATTTCAAAACAAACAAAACTTTTTCACTTGGATATGTCTTTGTAGCACAAATCTTAATCACACATTTATAGGCAACTTGTAGCCACATTCAATAAGAATTGCATCTAAAATCTCACCAAAGTATATCCTTGCAGCATGATAATAGTTGGATGTTTCACCATATTTGGAAAGAAACAAGAGATGCACTCAAGATCAGTTGTTGCATCTTCATCAATCAACTCAGGTAAGAAGATGAAATGGCCAGAAAATTTTGAAAAGAAGCGTAATCCATAAAATGCTAACTGAAAGAATCTGAGAGACCTTATCTATTTAGAATAATGCTTGATGTTTACGACCACTAACAATAGAATACACAATCAAACTTTCAAAGTTTATTCACTAATATCAGAGTATATTTGAGTTTATTAAGAACAAGCTATCTAAACTTTTATGCAAATGTCAATCATGAGTGCTATCTCTATATATGTGTGTGCGCATATAAATATAAGTGGCTTGTTTCATTGGAGCAAGCACAATTTTGGCCATGCACTTGCAATAATACAGGATCCTAGTACTTGTAAGGCACCTTTCCCCTTAGAGTAGACTATACTTGGTTTGATTTTAATCCTATGTCTATTAGTAAATTAGTTTCATCTCTATGCAATGCACAAGTTTATTGTATTTTATATTAAATATTTATTAATTACTTCATAGTGTTCTTTTTTGAAGTAAAAGGATTTACCAATATATAGAAGTAAAAAAAAATTAAAAACAATATATTCAAAAATAATATTCAAAAAAAATTATGTCTAACTAAAATATTAATAAATAGAGTTTTATTTTAAAAGAATAAACTTGAAGATCAATTCACCAAATTCTTTGGAAGTAACCAAGCTAATATTTTATTGTTAGAGCCTACAAGAATAATATATACACACCCATATCATATTCATATATAAGTACATATGTTCACTCTCCTTGAGAGGAAGCTATGAAAAGCATTGCATTGCTATGTGTGTGTATATAAATATCCTCATACGTGAGGCATTTTAATTTGATGCAAAGCAACGGGTAGGGCAAGGGAAAAATAAAGAAAGATATCCAGAGGAGGGAATAAATGTAATTCCTCAAGGGAGAGAATAGAGAGAAAAAACCAAATCTCTACCATAACAAAATCTAAAAGCTACAAGAAACTGAAATTACATAGATAATCATAAGCTACACCCTAAATGCTAATAGTACCAAGATATGCTATAAATAACTAATGCTAAAGTCAGAACAATATCTAGTTCCCTCCCCTTTCTCCTCTCCTTATCCTCCCTCTAATCTACCCCTCACAAAAACATAACATAGAGAATAACAAGCTACACCTTTACCCTAATATTAAAGTAAAAATACAAATACAACCTTAAATGCCATATCAATTCCCTAAAATCCAAGAAATTCCAATGATTTCTCTGCCTCTCACTCCTCCCAACCTTCCAAATATAAACCCTAAATGCCATAAAATCCCCACAACTATAAAAAACCATTGTTGTACCAAAAATGGAAACAAGAATCAAAGAAAAAAAGCTTAACAACCTTCAACATCACTGTACTTGTTTGGGACCCAGCATAGAGGAAGCTTTATTTTGGATTTGCTTGTAGTTTCCTCTCAATGTATACAACATGTGGATATTTCTCATCTAAAACAAGAAGATTTGACTAGAAATAAGATGAAAATTGTTAATAAAACTAAGCGGTTGGGACACAAAGTTGAATAATATAAGAAAGCAAATCCTGGATAAGAAAACTAACCTTTGGAAGTTCATTTTGACGCCGGATTGATGATGTTCTCCAGCCAACCATATTCAATAGAAGTCAAGATAACATAATTTTTGTACCAAAAAAAAAAAAAACCACAGCCATATGTATAAACTAGATGCGGTTTGACCTCAAAAAGGATAGATCATAATTTGCATTTGCATATGCCACACGTCGCTTGAATGCATGTAGAGCAGATCTATATAGATTGATAATAGGACATTATCAAATGTGTAAATATTAAGAATAAGTGTTAAGACAATTGTAGAGAATCAGAAAATTAACACTAACATGAATTCAAGTCATCACCATCATCAACCATTCTAAGGAGAAGTGGGGGTTTTCCCTCATCATTGTCAGTGAGAACAGATGCTTTCCTGATCTTCCAACAACAAAGTGTGCAGTCTCAGATGCTCTTTTCTCAAGAAAAGGAAGACCACAAAGAAGTGGGAGCTGCAAAACACAGACAACAAAGTCATCTATGCTAGGCACAACTCAATTTACATGTTATCAAATAGATTTAAATAAAGAACGGAAGGCAACAAAAAACCAGTAGAAAGAAGTCTCTAAAGAGAGAAACATGGCAAACAATTTAGGGATGTCTAAGGTCAGCTTTCAGGCATGTGCTGCATCATTTATGAGTTATCATGTCAGATCCAAACATTTCCAATTATGCAAAGCTAACTTCAAACTATGGTCTGTCGTTATTGGAAAACCATACTCGTAAGAAAATTATATCATACCACCACCTTTATCCCATAGTAACTGTTAGCATTCTTCCAATGTATTCATGTTATGATTGGGAGTTTCGGATTGAGTATGACAATGGACAAAAGTATCACTCAAGCTTGTCAAACGGAGTTGAAACCTTAGGAATTCTTAGAGAGAGATCTATATCTCTTTAGGGTTTTGATAAAAATGTGATTTAGGTTTTATTATCCTTTCATCCTATAAATAAGGATCAATCTTATTAAATAATAGAAACCTATAATTTAGGCTCCTCGCAAACGGAAATAAACAACTAATGTTCTAGAAGGAAAGAAACCAACTAAATAAAATCGCAATCAAGAAACCTGAGGAAAAATCAGAAAGCATCATTACCTTAAACTATTAAAGGAATATGTGGCAAGGATAAATTTCAAGGAATAAAAAGGGAAATTTCAGTTTGGGAACATCCTGGGAAGAATTTTGACCAGTGTTGTTAAGGCGCTCGCCTAGGTGCTAAGGCGCAGCTAAAATGAACATTAAGCCTTTAAAATTCTCAGGCAAAGCAATTTTACCGGGCGCTCGCCTTAATGCGCTTTTACTACACTTTGAGCTTCTAAGCTAGGCAACAAAAAGCTAACTTGAGTGAAGCGGTGAGCCAATTTTATTTCTTTTAGTTTTTTGTTTAAACTCAAATACCCACTTAGTGGAGAGGCAACCTTCAATTTTTCTTTTAACTCAAAGACCCACTCAATAGAAAAACTTTTAAGGGGAAAAACCCAGATACCATTGAAGCCGATTTAATTATTAATGCTTCTTTTTTATTTTTTTATTTTTTAAAGAAAACTGAATTATTAATTTCTAAGCTGACTTTTAGTTTTCTTTTTATTTTAAAACTCAATTCTCTTTATTTTATTAACTATAAACCTACTATTCCTCAACCTTATTAGTCAAAACCAGATACAGACCCTACAAGCAAAAGGTAAATAAGTTTTTTATTCTCTATCTATTCTATTATTGCTTAATCTTTAATTCTATTTTTCCTCTATTTTATTTTTCTATTGCAATTTCTATTTGGGTAATATGCATTTGGAGCAAAGATTGATATTTCTTTTTTGTTTACCGTTATTATAATGGTGAAGACATGAAATAATGTAATTTTCTTTTAACCAACAGATCAACCATAATGTAATGTAATATATATATGTATATGTATGTGCCTTATTTTACTCAGGCAAGCGCTTTTTTGCGCTTTGCACCTCAGGCTATATAAAGGATTTTGTGCCTTGAGTGCGCCTAGCACCCTTAACAACACTAATTTTGACAATTGACAACTTCCAAAAATAGTAAACTTTTCTTCCAAATAGATGCTGAGTGTGCAAATAAACATCTTGTGCTAATCTACACTAATTTATTAAGATTTGATCCTAGGCTTGTTATATGCTTGGCATCTCTTGACTGTAACGGATTAACCTGATTGGGTTATGTGGACTCGGAAGGCCCATATTCTTAGATGGAAGGTTCTTCAAGTGAATAAGTGACCCTCATCATGCACTTGTTTTTAACAATTAGTCTTTGTTCAATATTGAAAATATTGCAAGTCATAACAAGTAAAATAGCATGCACATATAAATTGAATCCAGATAACATGTAAAAGTATGCTACTTACCTGTTTATGTCCCCTTGAACCAAGATGCGGTGTTGCAAATGTTATAAATTCATTGGTTCCAATCCAGCAATTCTATCTTCAGAATGCTGCTCAAGATCTTGCATTGAAGAATTTGTGTGCTCTCCAGTTAAAGTGCTCACAAAAGGACCTGATTGACCTAACTTTGTAGAATTCTCATAGAGCCTCCCTATCGCATATCTTGCAACAAGACCACTAAAGAGTGAGCCACAAAAGAAATCTTCCGTACCTCAGGCCTACGTTTGACAACATCCAATACTACATTGCATATTAGTCCAAAAATGAAGATATTTATGATATTCTCTCCCAAAAAGTTCCACAACAACAATTTCAGAACAAAATTCATGGAAGTGTTACATCAATCTACACAGCACAAAATAAGAATAAACTTTCGTTACCAATTACCTCTTGAGCTAGCCTCTCACCCATCATATCAACACCATCAAATGTCAATTTTGAGTAGTTGCATTCACTGCCTGTACACAACATCAAATCAATACCTATTACACACAACACATGCTAGGTAGAATATCCCAAATAAATGCAATACATGCAAAGATATGTTAGTATCAAAATTCAGAAGGGCTTCCTTAATAATAATTTCGCTTTAACTGTGACAGAAATACGACTTAGGAAAACAGCTGGTCTGACTATGAGCAAGAGAATACTGTCTAATAAAACAACTGGTTTGAGCAAAGAGAATACGGTCTAATTTGCTAAGGAACAAGCAAAAATTATTTCGCCAAACTTGTTTGATTTATTGAACTTGTGCAAACTTCAGACAGGCACTATCACTGTATTATTATCACTTTTTCTTAATTTATCCATTTTCCTTGTATTAATCTCATCTTTTCAATCAAACAGATAATATTTGAAAAGAAGGGAGAAGAGACAAGAAAAATGCACAAAAGAAACTTACGGTGCTCTATTACTTTGTCAGGTAGTTTCGCCACAAACTTTTCAGCAGCAAATCTCCAATCAGCAGCACTGCAAACAAGGATAAAATTATTATGACTAGTTTATCACTTTCTTGAGTGAAGAATGCATAAATTGCATAGAAGGGAAGCAATTTATTCTAGATCACAAGCTAGGGTTGTGGTTAAACAAAAATCATTAACCAAGAAAATGCTAGTAAAGTTCAAAGACTTCACAAATTCTTGTAAGGAACAGCTCCAGCACAATATCTTAATAGAGTCTTGAGTTCAAATCCCAGTCATACTCATACCCAAAAGGACCACAAATTTTTTAACATTTTTTGTACATTATCGCTTTGTAATACTTAAATAAATGAAGATCATAAAAAGAATAACCAACCCTTCGTGGAATTTCTAATATCCCCCAACAGTGCATGAAATAATGATCCTTAAATAAACGTCTTTCTACCCCTTCTTATGTATTTGGAGGAGCAGGTTCAATGAAGGACAGATATTTATAAGATACATCTGTTCACAACCATATCAACTTTTACGAAACAATAAAATATGACAAGGATATGATAACAAAACAACACACTTTTCTTTCTTTTTTTATTTGGCTCAGCCAAAAGAAATTCTTTATTTGAATAATAGAAGAGTACAGTCCAGAGTTCTCTCCAACTGAGATTCCATAAACATGCAAATATGACTCCAAAACAGATAGAGACACAGCAACTTTCTAAACACCTGTTTCAAACTATCATCACCCATATTAGTCCTATCATTCCTTCAAACACCCATACACAATTCAAATATGGGCTTGTGATTCACCGCCCCTAACACCAAAGAGCCAGGTGCTCCATATAGCAATCAAAGCAGCATCTCAATAAGAAAATAAAATTCTATACAACAAACATGAGAGATAACAACCAATAGGAGAAAATCCCAAACCATGAAACTCTATCCAACCCATGAAACAGAGAGATTTTCTGCTTTAGTCATGCAAAGTTTCACCGTGCTAGAAAATCTTAACCTCGTGAAAAGGATGAAGGACAAGCTATATCAAAACAGTGCACCAAATTCTAACATAATGACCAAATTGTCAATAGCCTGTAACTTTCCTAAGAAGGGGGAAAACATATATACAACTAAAATATTCCAAAAAATTCATAAGAAGACCTAAAGTATTGTTAAAACATAAAATACCTAAGATTTATTGACATATTTGACAAAGAGAATCTACAGCCAAATCATATATAAAGAAGCATATTAATACAAATGATTTCCTAAAAATTGTTTATTGATCATCAAGTACATAAAATAGTTTGAAGCCTAATTATTACATATCAAAGCAAATCCAAATCGAAGTCCTCAAGTGGAGCTACCCTAATCCGCCTAGTATAAATACGCCCCATATAAAATAGTTTTTTCTTTTAAGTGTTTCAATGCCAAATGGATGAAGAACTCAAGAAACTGGTATGGACAGAGATAAAGTCTTTCGCTTCTCTTGTTTCTATATTTGTGTTCCACCACTTTCACATAAGCACTAGCATCTAGCACAATCTTCAAACTCTAAACCACCATGAATATCATGGAGGAGCAAAGTACTATTGTAGACACCAACTCCACAACATCAATCAAGGTGCTTCGACACGTTGGGTGCTTTGATCATTCCCTATCTTATTCTCACCGCTCTAGATCATTCCCTATCTTATTCTCACCGCTCTATGTCTCTAATGAAAATAGATTTTACCTTTCACGCTTCTTTTATCTTCATGCATATTGGGTTTTCTGTCCTCCTGTATTTCGCCTAAATGGGCAGTAATAAGATAAACAATCTCTTTTCATTTTATCTCATGTTCCCAAGGGTCTCTAGAGGTTTATCCCTTTTAGAAGTGATTAACTCCCGAGTATAAACGGAACATGTTGTGCACAAAAATAAGGATGCAAAGGGTGTTTAGGAGCAAAAGTAAGAAACCTGTATAAGGGTATACACAGAAAACCTATATACGCTTATAAATATAGTTTCAATTTAATTACTAAAAATGCCTCCTTGGTAAAATTAAAACGGTAGAAATAGCAATAGACAGACGCGATATAGATTCTGAGCAGGTTCTGTAGGCTTTAAATTTTACGCAAAGGGAGCAGGCGAGATTTGAGGCAGCTGCCCTCTCCAGAATCTTTAAACCTTAAATCATTTAAGAATCAACGTTTTGAATTTTTTTTTTAAAAGCAGCTTGATTTAAAATTCAAATAAATATTCTTAGAAATATTTACGTTTAGGTCAAATCAATTGGAATTGCAAGAGGTTCCATCCAATCCAAGATTTCAAAATTATTTTGAGGTTTTTATCTGTCAAATGCAGCGCGGCTTTAGTCAGAATACAACAAAAGGGCTTCAGATTTATGAGCTTCAATAAATCAAACATATAAAATTCAAAAGTTCTAAATCCAGATCCACATTTACATTATATTTGGTAGGAATGAAGGAAAATGCAAGAGAGATTCAAAAAAGAAAATTAAAAAAATCAGAACTTAAAACATTCACAAACTAAAACTAACATCCGAACCTCTACCATGTTACTGCAATCATTTGAATCTTCAAGCATATTTTTTCATCTATTTGGATCCTCAAACATCTATTTACACTCAAATGAGCCTTCAATAGGACTGACATCGATGATGGCTTTTAACATCAAAGACTTAATTTAACTAAAGAAGATGCTTGAGATATCAGTTGATGGCAATAACAAATGGACTTGGGATAATTATTTAATTTTAGGCTTTTTTTTATATTTAAACCAATTTAAAAAAATTAAAAGGAATAAAATTAATTTATGTGAGTTAGGTTGAGTGAAAAAATATAATGATTAAAAAAAAGAGCGAAAAAATAAAGTGAAATAAATTATAATATATAATTAATAAGAATAAAAATGAAAAGAAAAGAAAAATGTTTATTTTTATGTAATATACAAAGGAAAATTATTAGGTGCACCGTCAATGGATTAAAAAGCTCCACAAGTAGTAGTGTAATGTTGTCATATCTCTTGAGAGAATATTTAAAAAAATATTAATATTTGGTAAATTAATAGTATATTTTTTGTATTCGACACTTATTCACCACTAATTTTACTTGTGAAATTTAAAATTCTTTTGACAATTTATTAAATATTTTCCCTTAAAAACATTAAAGATAAATTAAAACAAACAAATATCATTTACTAAAACCGTATTTGTAGAGTTAAAAACTCCTTTACTAACCCATATACAAAAGCAAATCATTTCAAATGTTTATGCTAAATATACGAAATGAGAGATAAAAGCGCTTTTTTTTTTTTTTTACTTAGTGGGAGATACAAGTTAAACATGCATATTTATAGGATTATGTATCTTTCGAAAGTTATTTTTCTCTTATATCATTTTTAAATTTTACCAGTTAATGAATGAAAAAGAATTCATGTTTCCATCATTCTTATAAAACACATAACAAAAATATATATTATCATCTCTTACGTTTTTTCTCTTTCAATTTTTCATTTTTCTTAGTACAAAAGAGAGAAATTAAATAAAGTCGCAAATAAAATGATTTGTTTTCCTACCACATCTAAAAGGACCAGATTTAAGAAAGAAAAGAAAAGGCGCAGAACTAATCCATTTTCATTCATTTCTATAGTTCTCTTGTTTCACTCCTGCGAAAGTAAATTTGAAAAGAAAACAAGGTTACTTTCGGTTTCGACTTCAGGAAATAGAAATTATTTTCGTTTTCTTTTGGTTAAAATTTTTAAAAATGATTTTTGAAAAATAAAAATAAAATATGTAAATATTAAAAATAATAATAAATATTTTTCTTATTTTCACTAAAAATATTTGTAAAAAATGAAAATGACGAAAATGAAAAGTTAAAAATCATATTTTTATGGGTAAACTACACTCATGGTCACTTATGTTTACCTTAGGTTACGTTTTAGTCACTTATGTTTGAAATGTTACGTTTTAGTCATTTACGTTATCATGTTGTAACATTTTAGTCACTGAGCCATTAATCGCCGTTAATGGTATAACGGTAAGCTGACGTGGCACGTTAAATCATCATTTCAAACAAAATTTTAGGTTAAATTATACAATTGATCCCCATATTTTTTCGTTTTAAGTAATTTAATTTTTTCTTTTATTTTCTTTAAACTTTCCTCTTTTTTTCCATTCTCTTTTGTTTCTCCCTCTGTTTTCATACCTTTCTCATTTCTTTTAACATATTAAGAGTCGAATTAGTAATGAAAAAAGAAATAGAAAGTCGACTGTCATCATTTGCCTATAACCAAAACCCATAAACTCATACCATGCTTCTTTTTTCACTACCAATTCGACTTCCTAGTATGTTAAAAGAAATAAAGAAGGTAGAAAAACAGAGAGAGAAGTAGAAGAGAATGGAAAAAAAAGAAAGAAAAAAAGTTAAAAGAATATAAAAGAATTAAATTGCTCAAAACGAAAAATTATGAGGACCAATTGTATAATTTAACCTAAAGTTTTTGTTTGAAATGATGATTTAACGTGCCACGTCAGCTTACCATTACATCATTAACGACAATTAACGACTTAGTGACTAAAATGTTACAACACGATAACATAAGTGACTAAAATGTAATATTTCAAACATAAGTGACTGAAATGTAACCTAAGGTAAACAAAAGTGACCATAGGTGTAGTTTACCCTATTTTTATTTTACTTCTGTTAAAAAATTTAATTAAAATAGAAAATAAAACTGATTTTTTAAAATAAAAATAGAACAAAGGGTAGCCTAATTTTCCTTTCGTACCTTTTTCTTGCTTGGGTTCGTTGAAACAGGCTTCTCCGTCCAAATTTTGCTCTTGGACCCAACTAAAAATGCGGCTGTGCGTTTGCGGTGTACAGTGTTTCCTTGAAAATCGAATCTCTCTCGACTTTACTATTATTTATATATTTCAATTACATTCGCTTTTAAAATAACACCAAACATTTCGGAGTTTTTAGGTTTACTTTTTTAACCACGTTTTTCTTTTTTTGTAAGAGGAGGAAGACTGAAGTTTTTGGCTAAAATTTCTTCACCAATTTTTCCAATTGTAACAACAAAATACCAAACTCGATATTTGTGAACTACATTGAATAATTCACTTTTGACCCAACAAATTTCAAAATAAGCTTATGATTGAGGTAATTACAAGTTCAAAATTTTGGTTACTTGATAGTGATTTTACACATTGATCCCTAAAAGCTTTAAATGTTGCAGTCAAAATATATTTTATATTTATCTTTGACAATTAAATTATGCTTAAACTAACTAATGGCCTGAATTAGGATATGATGCCAACAAAAAACTATTTAGAAAAACAAATGTTAGCTTTATTATTATTATTATTATTATTATTATTATTATTTAAGGCAAAGCTATCTTCAATATTACTAATCATCACTACCTTCCTTCGAAAAATGAATCATATTACCTCTCAAATTACAAAAATTACTAGTATGAGTTTAACTTTTTTTTAACAAAGTATTAGTTTAATTGAATTATTATTCTACTTAAAATTTTAATATCATATGAAATTCCTATAAAATGAAAGGTACCTTCCAATCAGGCCATTAACCATGATGACAAGATGCTCAGGCGAAACCTTGGAGGCCATGGCATCGGAATCGAAAAAGTCTTGGCCGCCACTGTCTTCTTCGACCTTGATCCGGTGTTCAGGCAGCGGCTCCTTACTCTTGAAGCAACCACCGGCCATACTCCGGACCCACGCCATCTGCATCTGCTGAACCCGCTCATACGATAGCCAGTTCAGTTTCGGCTTCCACAGCAGGAACCCTAAGTTACTGAAGCGAATGGAGTGGCGGTTCGAGTTGGGGATTCGGATCCTTCCAGGGCCTAGCGTGGCGGTTGGAGGTGGTGGAGATATGGCGGCAATCATGTGGAGGAAAGAAGCATGGACAATAAAGAAAAGGAAGAGCGAACTGAAGTTAGTTTAGTTTTAAGGATACAAATCTTTTTAATGTTATATATTATTTTGCACAAAGAAATTCAAAAGGAGAAAGATGGAGAAATTTGCGATTTTGTTCTTTCACGGAAGATATTTTTTGAAAGGAAAGAGAAGCTAGGGAAACGGGTTGAGATGATTGGGGGGTTGGGGGAGATTCAATTCAACAATTATATAATAATGGTAATAACTAGTATGTTTTACTAACCTTTGTGTTGGGTTTGTTATTTGACTATATTAAATATAGAATAAATTTTAGAAAATAAAAAAATCAGGATAAATTATTTAATTGGTCAGGTTACTAGATATGGTTTAATTGAAAAATATTTAAAAAATAAAAAATAAGTTTAATTTTTTAACTTGGTCCATACTTATTTTTAAGTTAACTGGTTTGATGCCTTTTTTCAAACTGATAGCCCGACTAGTTCAAACAACCATGACTCTATGTTTGGTTTACCAAAATGGAATAAAGCAAAATTTGAACAGGATTCGTTAGGAATTAAATAGATAGATAATAGGTATTATGTAGTTTAGTTAGTTGAATAGAATAAACAAGTAATAGTATTACATTATTTGGTTGAATTACATGTTGATAAAGAATAAGTGTGAAAATAACATTACTATCCTTCAATAAATAATATTTTATTTTTTTCCAATTTTTATATAAATTTGATTTAATTATATTTTTTTGGTAATAATTTATATTAATGGCTAGTTTAGCATTACTTTTAAGAAGTACTTTTGGGACAAAAAATACTTTTGAGATAAAAGTATTGCTAAACAATATGTTTTTAAGCTTTTTCAAAAGTTCTTTTTGAGATAAAATATTATTTGCAAAAGCATTTAGTCAAAAGTAAAAGTAAAAAATTTTAGCTTTTACTTAAAAGTATTTTTTGGTCCAAAAGCATTTTTAAAAAGATACTAAACTAAGCCTAAATAAGTAGGAAACCATGGGTTCATTATATATTGAAACATTTTATAAGAAAATAATAGTAAATTTTAATAATTTGACTCAAATTAATTAAGCAAAATAAATTTGGAGGAGAATTGATAAATGATTTATATGCAATAAGACTTAGACTTAACATTCAAGATTTCAATATCAATTTTTGCCGACACAATCAAAGTTTGAATGGTGAATCTTCAAGAATATATGAAAAGATTTATCTTTCTTTGTATATATCAATTTTGTTTAGTTATTTGTATGAAAAATTATAAGTTAATATAATTTATAATTCATTATAGTAATATTTTATAGTAAATTTTAGTAATAAAATTTTAGATTGTTTTAGATGGATTTTAGTAATACAATTTCGATTTATTTGCAAACTAGCACGTAAATTATATCTTATTTTCAAATTAGTATTTAAAGTATTTTTTTAATTACAAATTATACTTGAATTATAAATTTTGTCTTACTTTATCTTCTATATATATTTTCAAGGTCAAATAAATCATCTTTTATCCTCTTGAGCAATCAATTACACTTTTTGCTGAGAAATGCCCTCTAATAATTTACACAACAACTAAAGCTTCTGCAATGATAGCATTAAAAAAATTAATATGTACAAAGAAAATCTGTAACCTAAAAGAATGAATTTAAAGACAAAAGGTAAAAAAAATAAGCAAAACTAACTAGTTATAAATTAAAAATCACCTAATTGGCTATGAAGAACATTTTAAAGTTAAATTGATTCACTAAAATTGTAAATTTAACTATAAAAAATTAAAACATAACTAACAAACACTACCCTATTTATCCCAAATAACCAAAGAGGACATGCTAGATATAAGCAATAAAAATATTATTTTATTCATGATTCCATTGATAATATATTTATGCAACATCTCATATAAATAGATCAAAATACAACATCAAGAAATATAACCTTTATAACACGAGCTTCCATATCTTAGCTCAGTTTCTTGTTAAATTTTGTCACCAACCTAAGGAATATTATAAAAAAATTATAATAAAATATAATGAAAATCATAGCTAGCATTCTTTATGAAAAATTATAAAAAAAAAAACTAAAAAGCAAACTTGAATTAAAGAAGTTAACAAATATCAAACAATTTTATAAACTAATCTAATGGTTCAACTTTGGGCATAATGAATCATTGCCCTTCAACTATGTTGATTCCCTACTCACTCACTCTTTCCCTCTCAAAACTTTGAATCAAAGTGTCAAATGTTGACTTCAACTCATTAGGGCAACACCATTTTAGTGCAAGCTTCTCCTTAATCCAAGTAAGGATGCTTATATATATACAAAGAAATATTGTAACATCTATAAAAATTATTAGCATAACTTTTTAAAAAAATTAACAATAGAAAAAGTTAAACGACAAATTAAAGTATTTATCCAGCATATAAAAAAATGTAACTGTTTGGTTTTTTATACTAAAAAATGTAACTGTTAAAAAGTGATAAAAATAATATTGAAATATTTATTAATTGATTAAAATGTAACAATGGAAAAGGAAAAAATCAAGACACTGAATCAATGATAAAAATATAAAAATAAATTATATGTTTATAATTAACAAATTAATCAAATCATATCTACTTATTAAAAGAATGAATAAGATATATATAATTCTTTACTTGAACAATTTTAAAATTATGTTATTATATCTTTGTCATCATTTATGATTTAGAATATAAAATTATTATTCTAAACTATTCAACATATAATAATTTAAAAAAAAAACTTATAAGGAGTTAACTAATTTTCTTGAGATATAGAAAAAGTTCACGTTAGTACTTACAAAATATTAAAATAAAAAATTTACATGCTTGTTATAAGGTAATTAAGTGTCAAACTCCCAAAATCGACGAATCCAAAAATATAAGTAAAGTATGTATATAAACTGTTTGGCACACTGTGTAACATAATCTGCCACCCTATTGACCTAATGGCGCGTCAGAGTATTGACGCATACTAGCGTTAGAGCATCCACCCATTGATTGTATCTAAGGAATTATTAATTGTAGGATGCTTTCAAGTGAAGAAAGATTACGTCCAAGAAAGTGCGCGCCTAAGAAGAGTACGCCCCAGAGTTTTGTTTGAGCACTAAGAGCCTGTCAAGTGTATGAGGAAGCTGTAAGAGACTTAATTGTCTTTAAGACCACCACGAACATGAAACACCGCCTAGACATAGTACACTTATTTGCATGAATACTATTCAAGTGGATCTTATACTAAGTTTATTTGGGAGTTGTTGGGATTTTATAACAACAAAAGTAAAGACCAGAGTAAGGAGCAGAGTAGCAAGATATACGAAAGATTGTTTGTACACTAAAACAAGCCAACTAAACAAATCATTACAACAACATAGTTGGCCACTTCTCAACCGGAGTCAATTGGATTGATTTGACCTTCCTCATGACTGGTCAACAGTAAGTTAGACTTTCGCCAGATTTTCTTTTACCTACCCTAGATTTGGTACGGATATCAAAGGGATCGAGAGTATATTTATGGGAAGGGGACATTTCAAATGTTTTTTCCTATCTACTTAATGTTCAGGTTCTTCTTTCTAACATCAATATTCTCTTCTTATTCTTCGTTAATGTAACACCCCTAACCCGTATTCGACGTTGAAACAGGGTTATGGAGCATTACCGAACTTATGACTTAAACAATTATACATTTCAAAATCAAGTATCATACAAATCAAAATCCATTCAAATACATTCATACAGTCCCTGTTACGGGCCCTCGAGGCCCTAAATAGACATTAAAACTGGTTCGGGACTAAACTGAGTATTCAATAAATTTTTAGAAAAATATTGAAAATTTTCCAAAATGCAGAGGACACACGCCCGTATCTCAGGCTGTGTGGGCAATCAAAAAGGGATCAAATGGTCGTGTCCCAGCTCGTGTCCGACCCCATATAACTCATTGACTTGGGTCACACGGCCAGACCACACGCCCGTGTGCCATGCCGTGTACCCTTCGAAATGGTTTCACACGCCCATGTGCTAGGCCGTGTGAAGCTACTGACTTGCTTTCTAAAGAAATTACAGGGGACACACGGTCGTGTAACACACAACTGAGACACATGCCCGTGCCTCTGCCCGTGTGGATAAAAATAGGTCATTTTCCAAGCCATATTTCTCACCCAAATTGGTGTCAACCTATACACATCAAAATACATAAACCATGGTATAAATAGGCACTCAAGTCCAACCAATGTCAAGTTTATAACATGTACATTCACACCATAACATGATATCCATAAACACATTCATTTGACCACTTTAAAACATACCAAACATACTTCAAATGTTACCTAAATGGTCAATTACATATATGAGACATTGTGCCTAAAACTTAACATACATAATCATCTTCATTTCAATCAATTAATGTCAAACACAATTTCACAAGTAAGACATTCATATAGCAACCATACACCACATATTAAAGGGCCATTTAAACATATGTACATATCAAAATATGTGACCACCTTACAAGCCATATCAAATGGCCAAAACACAACAAGACATAGAGGCCACATTAGCCAAAACACCTATACATGCCATTTAACCCAAATTATAAAGTCCAAAGTACCAAAATAAGAGTTTGATAGTGTGACGCGATCTCCGACAACTTCCAAACAGAGCGAGCTTCTGAATCACTATAAAATACGAAAATTAAAATAGAGTAAGTAATTAAGCTTAGTAAGTTCTTATGGCTAATAAATACAACTTACCATTCATCCACAATTTAGATAAGCATAATTAAAACATAGGTAAATTTCAATTCGCCCAAAGCCTAACACAAAATCACAATCATGTTAGTCATGTATGAATACGTCAACTATGAATTACTTTTCGTACGTCATACAAATACTTGTACTGGTTCATATCATCTATTATAATCCACGTATCATCATCTGTGCCCGTTGAACCATTTAGAATACTATCAGATGCTCAAGTATCTCGCACACTAAGTGCCAATACGTGGTCAAAACCACCTCTATCTCATATCTCATATAGATGCTCACTCTCAAGCCAGTACTGGGTCTATTCACACAAGCTGTTAGTCAAGATGTAGCTACACGGTGCTACTCACAGAAGCTATAAAGTAACTGCAACACATGCTGGAAACTCAGCCACCGGTAGGACGTATGAGACCAGCACCCAAAACACGGTAACCCCTAATGACATGTCATTTGTATCCTATCTATTCCTAAGGTTCAACCGGGATCCATACATTACCGATACCTCGTCAAGAATTTTCGTGGTGTCGTATCATCACAATTATATCAATTAAGCATTTAAACACATAATTTAATGCTTATTAAACATACAACTTACCTCAAATTAGTATGGAGACAATAGCTCAATTAAGCTTTAAAAACCTATTTTTAAGCTTCAAAAACCTATTTCTTCTTGGTATTTTCGGTGGGGATGATGAACAATAAAGATGATATCTTTATTTATTTTGTTTATTTTATCTTTAATTATCTTTTTACCAAATTACCCTTACCTAACTTTAAAAATTACTCAATTACCAAGCCATACACATCCACTAACTTAATTAATGGTCTAATTACCATATAAAGACCTCCATATTAAAGTTCTATAGCTATTTAACACCTTTAGCTATTAGAACACAACTTTTGCACTTTATGCGATTTAGTCCTTTTTCACAAATTGAGCATACAAACGGTAAAATTTCTTAACAAAATTTTTATACCATAATTATAACATGCTGTAGACCACAAAATAATATTAAAATAAATTTTAAGACCTCAAATTTATGGTCCCAAAACCATTATTCCAGTTTCATTAAAAACGGGCCATTACAGTTAAGATCAAACTAAAATCTCGTTTAATGAGTAGATGATTCAACCTTCGGGTAAGTCTTACAGTTTTACATGTTACGATTATAGAAGGGAAAAATGTTACAATAAGGGTCTGCTTAGGGGTCGCATGTAGTTGAAATGTTAGTAAGCTGTTTGTAATGGGGATTCTAATGGAAATCTTATGATCTTTTAAGCAATTGTTGCTACTGGATTGGGAAAGGCAATCAAAACAGAAACTCCAGGTCGAAGTAAAGGTAATAGGCCAATTTTGGCCTGGGCCTATCCGAAATAAACCAAATAAAAACCCAAAAATAAAAAATAAAAGTCCAAATTACAAATCAACCCAAATTAAAACCCAAAACCAATAACTAACCCTAGCCCACAAAATTTTCAAAAAAAACAGCAAAGAAAACCCTAGGAAGCAACCAAGCTTCAACCGCCGCCCACAATAGTAGCCAAACGACAACTGCCGCACGCCGCCCTTTGCACCGCCTTCTCCGTATGTGCCGCCACGTGTGTACCTACAAAACGGACTAGGATAGTCCAAGAATAAAGAAACATTGTAAAAGTAGTAAAAGTAGGAAATTCCGGGCTATAAAAAGGCCCCGAATTTATGTATTTTAGGGGACACAAATGAATAAAAATAAAACGAAAAAAAATCAGTTTAGATACCGGTCATTCTCAAAGGTAGTTGTTTTTATTTTTTTCGGCTCATTTATTTATTTATTTATTTTTAAAGAAAAGGGCAAAGGTCGTACCTTTTTGCGAGGGAGGTGCCGGTTCTGATGAAAATCGATGTTTTCTGGGTCCGAGAGTCGAAAAGGCTCGAAAAAATATTTTTTTACTTTTTCGGCCACGGCGGACGGCGTCGCCGTCGCCAGTGACCGGCGGCCGCCACGGTGGCCAACGACCGAATCCTTGACCGGAGGGGATGGCTGAGAGAGAGTTGAGAGAAAAGAGAGTTTTTTAAAAAAAAAAGAAAAAAAGAAAATAGAAGCTACAAATGTTTTTTAGCGTTTTTTTTACTTATATAGACACCCCAAAACGACGTCGTTTTGGGCTTGCTTCTGATGCCCAAAACGACGTCGTTTCACCCTTGACCCGCCCATCGACCCGACCCGCTTCGGAGGATTCGCGTGTTTTCAACGAAGGGGGTATTTACGTGGTCAATCCTCCGACTTTTACAGTGTGTTTCAACTTAGTCCTATTTTCAATTTTCTATTTTTCTTAAAATTTGGCCGCGTAATTTTGTTTTCATTTCTTTCTAATCCATATCTGAACGACGTCATTTTGGAGGAGAAGGGAGAATTTTCCATTTAGTCCTTCCCTGTTATTCGCGCGTTCAGATAGTCCTTCCCTTTTGTGTTTATTTCTGATTTGCCCCGAAACTTTGTTTTAAAGCTCAATTTAATCCTACTTTGTTATTTTGGCTATTTTATTATTAACTTAATTAATTTAAAATTATTATTGCCATTATTATTTTATATTATTTATTTATTTATTTGTTATAGCTATATGTTTAAATCAATTAGTTTTATATTATTATCTCCATTGTATTTTTATTTATTTATTAACTTAAACACTTTAAATGCATTTATTCTATTTTATCTCCTATTTTTATTTTTTTCAAAAAAACTTTAGATTATTATTATTATTATTATTATTATTATTATTACCCTAATTTTACCTTTTTTTAATAATCATTTTAATATTAATTTACTCAACGCTATTTTGTGTATTTTTTTAAATCTTGATATTGTCTTGTTATATTTTTTATACTATTGCTTATACCTTTATTACTCATTATTATTATTGATTTTGTTGTTTTAATATTAAAGTGATGTATATTATGTGATCATTGTTATTTTACATTCGCATTCTCGTTATTCGTCATTTTAATATTTTATTCGTGTAACATTTTAAGTATCGCATCAATTTCGACCCAAATGCATATTTTTTAAAAATAAAAATACTTCATATTTTAAAATATGAAAAGATCGTATCCTAACTTACGGGGTCTTGATTTTTTTTGATAATTCCAAATGTACGACCCTTTTTTTTAAAAAAACATGTTTTTTTTTAAATTGTCTTGGGAATCAGAAAAGGATCATATTCCAACTTACGGGATATGATTTCTTCTCCAAAACCGAGATGATCAAAATTTCTAAAAATAAATAATTTTTTGATGTTTATTCTCGTGTTGGGATTAGAGAGGTTGTGTCCTAACTCACTGGATATAATTTTTTTCGATTAATGTGAAATACACCCTTTTTTTAATAAAAGGAACATATTTTTAAATTTTTTTCCGAATTTTTAATTTTTTGACATTAGGACATTAATTAATCAATTAGGTACCAATTTTTAGACGTTACAAGAGTGCTAACCCTTTCTCTTACGTAACTGATTCCCGAACCCATCTTTAATCCGTAAACCAAAATCGTTTGCAAGGTGATCCGATCACATCTTAATAAAAGATCGGTGGCAACTCCTAATTTTTATTTTTAAGTCAACAACTAATTTTTGTTTTTTAAAAAATAGTTTGACACTCATTATTCAATCTAGCAAGAAAATCATAAACTTGTTCCTTTGCAATCGATTTTTTTGAATTTGACTACGTCTCCGGTACAATCCGCCTGAAAGTCTTGATATTAATCGAGTTCTCGCAGCAAAGCACTCAATTCAAAAAAGTATTGAGAAATGGTCATCTCACTTTGCTTGGTATTAAGAACCTTATTCCATAATTCCCAACCTTCGAGTAATAGCAAGGGCCTCCCATATCTTTGTTGCAGTGTCAAGTAGTAGGTAGATCTTTTGAAATATGTGGCTCCATGGCATTAATAAACCAAGACCAAACAAGTGAATTCTCCGAGTCCCACTAGTCAAAGGCGAAATCACTTTCTGTGGGTTTTTTAGCCGTTCTAATAACATATCCCTGCAAGCTTCTAGCTTTGATGAAAGCCAAACACGAGCTTGACCATGCAAGATAATTATTAGCATCAAGCTTTATGAGACTAATCTGAAGAAAGATTATCCGAACTAGAAGCCTTATTGCGCCTCCCAATTAAGAATAGCAAGGAAAAAACTCCAATGGGGTGTGCATCACGCGCAGGCTTATGAGGAAAACTCCCGAAACTGTTGAGGGCGCATGAATCACCGAAGTTGGAGGTTACGCCAACGAAGAGGTAGCGATCCTTCTGGTGTGGGTGGTGAGAAAAAAATGGGCTTAAGGGAGTGAGTACCAAAAGAAATTTCTAGATTTCTGGGATTTCGAAAAAAATTGATAAAAAATTCCTCTCAAATCTAGAATTTTAGCTTGACACCATGTTAAATCAAAGAAAATGAGCAACAAAAGAATGGGAGAAGAATTTTTTATTTTCTCATATATCAATTGTGAAAAAATACAAAGAATTTATACACATAAACTAAGAAAAGGAAACTAATAATTCTGTGATTCCTAAAAATCAGTAATTACATAATTTCTAAGAATCTGTCGTACACTGTCAATTAGAATCAATCAATCAACATGTGTAAATAGATGCGAAAGACCAGTCAAATGATCAGATGCACCAGAACCAATACTCCCTGGTGTAGAAGATAGACAGCTAGGAAAAGCGTTGAAAATTCTACCTCTTTGAGCTAGGGAACTACCAGGATCACTAGATACAGAGTTGGACTTTAGCAATTCAAGAAAATGATCCACCTGTTCCTTACTAACTGGGATTGTCTTGACCTCATTAGCAAAGGTTGAAGTTTGTGGGTTTTCCACGAATTTTCAAAGAGGTTCACAAGTATGACGATGTATGTTACAATTGTCACACCAGACCCAAGATTTTCCTTTCATCCTCTGTTGGCTGGTAAGTAGTATCAAAAGAGACGAGAGCTGAATTCTCAACAAAACTGGTGGAATCTTTTTTACCCAACATAAGAACTATTGACTTTCCTTTTCCTAACTTCTGAGAACAGTAACTGAGGGAAGTGGTTGTCGATCGATTATCCTTCCTCTCAAATTTATATTAAGGCTAGCAAGGAACTTGAAGATCTGATCGCTCTTCACGGTTCTCTTGTAATAAATACAGCAATCAGGGCTCTTATCATAATCATTACACATACCTAAAACCCTCTTCCAGGAAATGAAAATACTTACTAAAATTGTTTTCTCCCTAATGAACCTCACTAAATTGCAATCGTAATTCATAAACTTGAGATTGGTTGCCAAGATCAGAGTACATTAGACTTCAATTGTCCCGGGTAGCATACACTGGTCTTCCTTTCCTCCAGTCAAAAATATCCTATCTTTCCACTGCCCCAAAAATACATCAAACAGATAGTGACCAATGTAAACCTTTTCTCCATTTTTAAATGAACATTAATATTTGGATAAGATGAGAATCAAAATGGTAAAGTTGATTTCACTGTGATTTGGGATTCAATTGAAATATCGAACATGATTGACGGGAAGATGAAAATGATAAGCTTTGGCCTGCATTGCAACAGGAGACCAGCAGGAGCTCAACACAACATCAACAGCAACACTGCTTCAAGTGCAAAAATGGAGCTGAACCGAATGCAGCAATATGTTTTGATCATTTTGTTCCTATGTAACTTTGTCTAGTTCATTTGTAATTTGTTCACAAAGTTAGTAGGATTAATTCATGATTTGAGTTGATGTAATAGCTGATATGTCAGCTACCTTTTGTGTGTAATTCAAGCAAATGTTAGTCTTGTATTAGTGGGAGCAGTTAAGTCATTAGGTAACTGCCCATTACTTTGTAACTCAT
This sequence comes from Gossypium hirsutum, assembly GCF_007990345.1. Classification (NCBI taxonomy): domain Eukaryota; kingdom Viridiplantae; phylum Streptophyta; class Magnoliopsida; order Malvales; family Malvaceae; genus Gossypium; species Gossypium hirsutum. The sequence continues at coordinate 22,940 of NW_024402913.1, forward strand.
ACATTATTCAAATTTTGAATGAAAAATTAAGAGGAATTGTTCAGTTATCATTCTTTCAATTGTTTTCATTCTGTTTATGCTTCGATTTCTTTGCTTTGCTTTGCTACTTTTGTCTTTGTTTTACTGCCAAAGCTCCAACAGAAATAATCATGGATAAACATTTCTGATAGTCAAAGGTTGACAATGATTAGATAGAATCTAGGAACAAGTCCAAGAAAAACTGCAGCAATAAAGGCTTGCAATGAGTACACTGTTTCGACTTGAAAAAAGAACAAAGTAAAATGAGATTCTAATCAAACTTAACCTAGTTCTGATGCCATATAAGAAAAAGTAATAAGAATGATGTTCTTAGAAATCAAGCACACTGGATCCTCCAATATTCATTAGCTATATATAGGTACAAAGTGATAAGTATACCAGAGTTTAGATAGACTAAAACTAGAAGATAATTACAGGATAAATATTTAGATAGGTTAAAACAAGAAGATAATAAGATGATATACGTGATTAATACAAAGTAAACTAAAATTAAAAAATTGATAAAAATTCAATCTAATCAATTAAACTATCTTGGGCTTTGTGGCCTTTGCTAAGCAACAAGTTACACATAATTACTACTACATGAAAGATCTCTTCCCTTCTTTCACAATCAAGTTCTCATTAATTACTCAAGATACATACACAAAACAAAGCAAGAAAAAGAAATTAAAAACCAAAACTTCAATATATTACTTCTACTTGCTATCGGAAAAGAGGCTGCATATAAAATATTAGGGCTGAGAAAAAGTTGGTTGAAACCAACTTAATCCCTTTTCTTTTTAGACGAAGACTTAACCAATTCAATTGATAGTATATGTCCGAGTCGATTTGGTCAAGCCGGTTAGGTAGGTAAAATCAAATTTACGGTTGGATATGGTAGATTAAGTCGAAATAGTTATCAATTAACAAAATACATAACCAAACCAACCGACTTATAATAAATATAAAAATAATTAGCCAATTCCAAAACCAAGCCAACTTATCTATCCATTACACAAACCAACCCAACAGATTTTTTTTGGGGTTAACCGACTGAACCAACGACTTTAAGGAGGTTCAGTTAGGTCAATTATAACCACAGTCGTTAGCTAGTCAGCTTTCAATTTTTCTTTAATTAAACCGAATGATTTCTCTCCCTTATAAAATATGACAAAAATTATGAGAAGTAAACATGTTCATAGAACTCCAAATCTAATATACGAGAAACATATTTTTGTTACAAGTTAAGAGGAGATGAAAATAGAGAATAAACTAACTGCAAAGAGAAACAGGACAGGCAAAATAAAGAACTAAGGATTTCTTACCTTGCCGAAGTTTTGGGTTTAAGAATTTCTTAACTTGCTGAAGTTGAGGTTTGTCATGTAACATTGATGAGAAAAGAAAACCCACCTCAAAAACTTGTTGTAGAAACTCTTGTTAGATGAATTACAAAACTTCCATATATAGAGAAAGATCATTAAGAACCCACTAAGACAAGAAACACATCCTTAACTAATGATTTAGCTGAATAATTTCACTTATAACATAGTTTGTATGAAAACTGACATCTTAACTTTTTACTGGGACAATCGTTTACTTAAGTACCACTTCATGTTCAAGGTGATCATTTTGTTATGAAAAGATACTTTCGTATCTTATGTGACAAGTAGCTTCATGGTTGCATATTAATGGTTCGAGAACCTATAAATAATGTAAAACAGTATACGACGGAATTGTTTTATTAAACATCCCAATATTTCATTTCATGATTTCCACCTTCAAGATTACCAATATAAACGGTGGGAGGGATGGGGGTAATTATTTTTAACCAACCAGAAAATATTGAACAATATATCAGAATGACATACCAAGTAGAAGTAAAATGCAAGAGAACATGGAACATTTCAAAAGTCTAATACCAAAACAATAAGTTCAAACAAAGACAAAATCAAGGAAATACATGACATAATCATTTCATTTAGCATCCACACATTGAAACGTAAGACTGCTACCCATTTCTCAAATCACCTCATTGAGGCAAACTCATAACTCAAACGCTCAAGCCAATGTTTGATCAAAATGAGTTCTACTTTTTCATCTTTTAGGAAGCTACTCTCCTAGCTTCTTAATGAAATTTATAAGAACTTGTGGAAACCTATTTCTAGTCAATGAAGAGAAAAAAAATTGACAGATTCAATATATTTACTGCATCAGGAAAGATGGTCAATACCATGCAAGGGCCATAGATTTCAAAACGTAACAAATTATCTAATTTTAAAACTATGTAGACATGCAGTCCGAAACAATAAGCATCATCTGGAGCAATTCTCAAGCCCCTAATACTTTTTCCATACACAAATCTTATAGCTTTGCAAAACTGATGGATAAAATGCTTTTGTATAAACAGTCATTTGTACGGGCTTGAAGATATGACAATCTGGTCTGAAATGAATTTTGAAAGTCTTGTGCCATACTTCAAACAAGTCATAATCTGTGCCTCGACATATAGTAGCGTATACCATATATCACAAATTAACATTAAAAAACCACATGTCAAACAGAAAAATTAGCTAATAAATGATAAAGTTATGAATAAAAATCAATATGCAATTGTAAGTACTGCATAAAATGCGTACATAAAAGCACTAGCAAGAAAAGTTTACAATTGGGCACTCTCAATTCCTTGTGCAGAAATAAATCATTCTAACTCAAAAAGCAACGGCAAAGCAGTCAAAGTACATCTATCATGTGAACAATGACATATTTAGAAGGGAAACAATTTTCATTTCTAAATAGAAAGTATAATAGAAGTATCATAACAAAAGTAAGATAGTTTATATATCTGTATATATATGAGATATATGAATAAGTAAACCTCTTTTGACTAGGTCATAACAATTTTGCAATATCCTTAACATTTCCATATTAGCATAAAAAATACACCGAATATTCTCATTTTGGACAATGTGCATATTACATCAAAAAATAAGTGACCTAACCAATTGCTGAATCACCAATAGACGGACACCAAACTTTTCCAGGACTAGAGAAGGAAATTGTCGATCATGTGGTAAACTACATCTGTTCCATCGGAGTTCAACCAGTAGCTCTTTACCTAAAGAAGGTAAAAAAATATAAACAAAACCATAGAAGTACAGTGAAGAGAAAATATTGTCAGTGCATGGTAACTAGCAAGAGAACATAATTCTATACACAACAAGCTTCCAAAAAAGATAAGAAAAAAAGCTATTAGTATTACTTACTAAAGAAGGACCCAACACATGACCATCAAGCAACTAATTTTCACAATATAATTCTTTTTCAAATTAAAAAATTGAGCCTTAAACATGTCTAGACCATGTTTTGTCAGTCCCTATCCTTTTTTTTTTTTTGACTTGTCCGCATGTACTTGATGTGTATGGCTCACGTTGGAAACTAATAAAGGGCATTTCCAGGAAAGAAGAGCTCTACCACACCATGCCACTAAAGAAAAATAAGAGCACTAAAATTGTCTCTTCATATTGGTAGATTACAGAAACGAGATTCTTGAATAAGTGTAAATGATTATAATAAAATTTTGTATACTCAGAGGCAGTAAGGGACTGACTAGATTTAATCACACCATTATTTTTTTAAAAGACTGTACCGTTGGGACATTGCCTCCTTAAAAAGTGGAGGTCAGATGTATAGATTTATCCTTCCAAGGACCCCATGATGCCTTTGTGCATTTAGATACCTTGTAGTGGATTATCAGCACATGAGAGAGATGTATGGGCCATATGGCCTACTTGAAACAATGTGTCACAACTTAAGCATAGAGAATGCTACAATTTTCAGTTTTGTATCAAAGAAATGAAACAGTCCAAGTGAAAAAAATCCATTACACTATTGAACTTGCCTGAATTGTATTATGAGCAACATATCTCTGTTTACTCTTTTGAAAGCTTACATCAACGCGTTCCCAAGATACTTGATTGAGACCTTGAATCATCACCTCTACAAATTAATAGGAAATACTAAAAGTAAGACAGAAGTTTAAACACATTACAAATCCAATAATCACATTCTGTAATTTTAGAACAATTAGAAAAAGAAGAAAAAACTGAAGAGACCTAGGTAACAATTACAGCTATCCGTTAAATGAAAAATCTGCCAGAGATCCTACTTGTAAGCTAGATTGGCAATTATAACAGCAGTTCAACAATGTGTAGCAGATTTCTACATTTCTTCCAATCTGCTTTAGGACATGCTATACAATAGCAATCTTTCAAGAATAACATAATCAAATAAAATGAACCAAAAAAGAAAATGTAAGAACTAATCATTCAGGAAAGCTTGCAAAAAGAAAAAGAAAAAAGATAATTACAAGAGATATGGAGGATAAGCTTTCTTATATATTGACTGCTTATACAGGACCTTCCAAAGTGAGACTATCACTCAGTAGTTAACAGTTCCATTGGTTGCAGTGATTTTCAATGGTTGACAAGATAAGCAGCAAATTTATTCACATACACGCTGAGTGAAAACAATTTTACCGAGGAGCTTTTACAATTATACTATTTTGTTATTTAGTCTTATTTAGTAATTATTAGACATATAAATCTAGGGCTAGGCTTATTAGTAATTTCTAGGGGTTGAATATGAGGCTAAGAATAAAACTTTACTTGCAAAAAAAGTCTAGTATAAATAAGCTGTAAATATTTACAGCCACAACATTATTATTGTTGAAATATAGCTTGTACATAGAAATCTTAGGAATCAACAAAATGATTTGTAGAACTAATAGTAGGGATTATATATTATTTTCTTTCCATTTTCTAGCTACTCTAACATGAATAACTCTCTTACCTTTGAGTGGAATAATATACAATTCTTCCATGTGGCTATTCGTATCTACATTTTTCTTTATTTTTGTTTACCTCGCTTTTTTGAATTTTTTGTTTTCATTGTTTCAATAGCGAAACATTTTGGTATTTTCGTGGGTCACTTTTAAAGTAATCTTTAGCATGCACCAGTGGAAGAGGAGGAACGCCACCCTTCTTCAGCTGATCTGCTATTTCCGACGACCTGGAGGTCCGTGCATGAGGCTCACGCATCGACCAAAGTTCAATGCTCTTTCTTCACGTACCAGCATGTGGAGACGCATGCAACATCATCTAGCCACCATTTTTCTCCTCCAACATCAACTCCTAATTTCAACCCAATTCTAGTGATTAGATGTTTGATTGGAGGTGTTGCCAAGAGGACTTGCTGCGTATTTCGAACTTCATCACTATTCCTTCACTGTTCTTTGTAGCGTTTATTTTTGGTGGTGACAACATGGTTATTTGTGTATTTTTCGGTATCAGATTTCGTAAATTCCAATAAAATACTGCAAGGTTTACCAAGAACTAATTATGTAAAGAGAATTTAATACCGGACTTTCAAGTGAAATTTGGAGTGTTACAAAGTTAGACATGCTTTCTACAGTTATAAGGTGCTTTGTAGAAGCTATTGTTTCTAAAGGTAGCTTCAAAAACCTTGAACAATCTTAGAACTAATTTTTTCTTAGAAGATACAACTCTAATATATGAAACTGTTGACATTAAATTAGTGGATTTAAATTCAGTTAGTCCAAAATATGCAGATACCTAACCCTTGTCATTCCTAAAGCAATTGAGATAATTCCACAGTCAACTTGATCAAAGATCGTGCAATGCTTACCTTTCAAACTAACAAAATAGTTCTTCTCAAGAAGCTGACCAATACTTAGCAAGTTTTGATTAATCTCAAGGACTAACAAAACATCAATAACAACATGTTGGTACCTGATGGAGTGATCATTGTGAGATCTCATTTTCCCTTTGCATTAATGTAACTGCCATTTCCAATTCTTACATTTTAAGCGGAAATTTTGTCAATCACCTTGAACATGCCTTCTTCTACAACCATGTGGTTTGTGCAAACACTATCTATTATCTAGTTCACTCTGGTTTCATTAGAGGTTGAATAACAAGATGCAACAAATAGCTACTCTTCATGCTATTGGCTCTCATCAGCAACTTGAACCTATGTGTTCTGTTGCTGACCTTCGATCTTGCAAGCTCCATATGTCCCATTTGTTTGCAAGCTTGGCATTTGATGTCTAGTCTTAAACAACAGTACTTCTCCAAGTGAGTTGCCTTTTGACAGTGTGAACAAGGTGGATATTTTCTCTTTCCACCATCTTTTGCAATATCTTTGCCTCTTGTTTCTCTCTCTTATCACAAATTCTTTCTTTTCTTGGATGAACATTCATCCTTGCCTAAAAGGCTCCTTCAGCATGCTCCTCTTGTCTATTTGCTCTTCTTTGTTATAAAGCATAAAATGTACTGGTTAACTCTAACAATGAGATGTCAATTATGTCTCTTGAGCCTTCAAGAGATCAAATCTTCAACTAATACCTCCCAGTAGAGTCATAGTAACCTTCTCCACAATCTTTTTTATCACTGAACTCATCTCCAAGCAATCTAATATTGTTGACAATAACATAATTCTATGAGAATACTGCTTGATAGTTTAATGTTTTTCATCTTTAGGTTCTCAAAATCTCTTCCCAAGTTAATGAATTGCTACTTATTGGCTTTTTCTAAACCTAGAAAGGCCCTCGTTAGCTTATCCCAAGCTTGTTTTGGTGTCTCAAAAGACATGAATTTGTGAAATAACATAAAGAATTCCTTTTTGCAGACATGACATTGGCTTTTATTTGTTGGCACACTTCTCGCTATGCTACTAGACCTAAGCTATAGGTGGATTAGCCATCAACGGTGGTAGATCTCTACCTATTTCCACTACTCCCAAAAGTTAATGCATTTGCAAATGTCTTCATTTTTGCTGCCAAAATGTGATAATCTTCACTACCAAAAACAAGGACTGGATGTGGAGAAAAACTGTTTGAGCTCATGGTTCTAGAATCTAACAGTTTAGAATTGTGTGCTAACAAAACAACTTCGTTCTTTCAAGAACTCTCACAAAAAATGTATCAAAGTGCTCAGTCCCCTAAAATAAAAGCTCTGATGCCAACTGGTGGGGTTGAGAGGAAAAACCCAAAGAAAATGGAGGGAGAAACTAAAGAACAAAACTTCATTTCAAAACAAACAAAATTTTCACTTGGATGTCTTTTAGCCAAATCTTCACACATTTATAGGCAACTTGTAAGCCACATTTCAATAAGAATTGCATCTAAAATCTCACCAAAGTATATCCTATGCACATGATAATAGTTGGATGTTTCACCATATTTGGGAAGAAACAAGAGATGCACTCAAGATCAGTTGTTGCATCTTCATAATCAAACTAGGAAGAAGATGAGGCCAGAAAATTTTGAAAAGAGAGGGTAGATATCCATCAAAATGCTAGAACTGAAAGAAATCTGAGAGACCTTATCTATTTAGAATAATGCTTGATGTTTACGACCACTAAACAATAGAATACACAATCAAACTTTTCAAAGTTTATTCACTAATATCAGAGTATATTTGAGTTTATTAAGAACAAGCTATCTAAACTTTTATGCAAATGTCAATCATGAGTGCATATCTCTATATATGTGTGTGCGCATATAAATATGAAGTGGCTTGTTTCATTGGAGCAAGCACAATTTTGGCCATGCACTTGCAATAATACAAGGATCCTAGTACTTGTAAGGGCACCTTTCCCCTTAGAGTAGACTATACTTGGTTTGATTTTAATCCTATGTCTATTAGTAAATTAGTTTCATCTCTATGCAATGCACAAGTTTATTGTATTTAATAATTAAATATTTATTAAATTACTTCATAGTGTTCTTTTTTGAAGTAAAAGGATTTACAAATAATAGAAGTAAAAAAATTAAAAACAATATATTCAAAATAATAATTCAAAAAAATTATGTCTAACTAAAATATTGTAATAAATAGAGTTTTTATTTTAAAAGAATAAACTTGAAGATCAATTCACCAAATTCTTTGGAAGTAACCAAGCTAATATTTTATTTGTTAGAGCCTACAAGAATATGATATACACACACATATCATATTCATATATAAGTACATATGTTCACTCTACCTTGAGAGGAAGCTATGAAAAGCATTGCATTGCTATGTGTGTGTATATAAATATCCTCATACGTGAGGCATTTTAATTTTGATGCAAAGCACGGGTAGGGCAAGGGAAAAATAAAGAAAGATATCCAGAGGAGGGAAATAAATGTAATTCCTCAAGGGAGAGAATAGAGAGAAAAACACAAATCTCTACCATACAAAATCTAAGCTACAAGAAACTGAAATTACATAGATAATCATAAGCTACACCCTAAATGCTAATAGTACCAAGATATGCTATAAATAACTAATGCTAAAAGTCAGAACAATATCTAGTTCCCTCCCCTTTCTCCCTCTCCTTACTCCTCCCTCTAATCTACCCCTCACCAAAACATAACATAGAGAATAACAAGCTACACCTTTACCCTAATATTAAAGTAAAAATACAAAATACAACCTTAAAATGCCATATCAATTCCCTAAAATCCAAGAAATTCCAATGATTTCTCTGCCTCTCACTCCTCCCAACCTTCCAAATATAAACCCTAAATGCCATAAAATCCCCAACAACTATAAAAAACCAATTGTTGTACCAAAATGGAAACAAGAATCCAAAAGAAAAAAAGCTTAACAAACCTTCAACATCACTTGTACTTGTTTGGGACCCAGCAATAGAGGAAGCTTTATTTTGGATCTTGCTTGTAGTTTCCCTCTCAATGTATACAACATGTGGATATTTCTCATCTAAAACAAGAAGATTTGACTAGAAATAAAGATGAAATTGTTAATAAAACTAAGCGGTTGGGACACAAAGTTGAATAATATAAGAAAGCAAATCCTGGATAAGAAAACTAACCTTTGGAAGTTCATTTTGACGCCGGATTGATGATGTTCTCAGCCAACCATATCTCAATAGAAGTCAGATAAACATAATTTTTGTACCAAAAAGAAAAAAAAACACAGCCATATGTATAAACTAGATGCGGTTTGACCTCAAAAGGATACGATCATAATTTGCATTTGCATATGCCACACGTCGCTTGAATGCATGTAGAGCAGATCTATATAGATTGATTAATAGGACATTATCAAATGTGTAAATATTAAGAATAAGTGTTAAGACAATTGTAGAGAATCAGAAATTAACACTAACATGAATTTCAAGTCATCACCATCATCAACCATTCTAAGGAGAAGTGGGGGTTTTCCTCATCATTGTCAGTGAGAAACAGATGCTTTCCTGATCTTCCAACAACAAAGTGTGCAGTCTCAGATGCTCTTTTCTCAAGAAAAGGAAGACCACAAAGAAGTGGGAGCTGCAAAACACAGACAACAAATGTCATCTATGCTAGGCACAACTCAATTTACATGTATATCAAATAGATTTTAATAAGAACAGGAAGGCAACAAAAAACCAGTAGAAAGAAGTCTCTAAATGAGAGAAACATGGCAAACAATTTAGATGTCTAAGGTCAGCTTTCAGGCATGTGCTGCATCATTTATGAGTTATCATGTCCAGACTCCAAACATTTCCAATTATGCAAGCTAACTTCAACTATGGTCTGTCGTTATTGGAAAACCATACTCCGTAAAGAAAAATTATATCATACCCCCACCTTTTATCCCATAGTAACTGTTTAGCATTCTTCCCAATGTATTTCATGTATGATTGGGAGTTTCGGATTGAGTCATGACCAATGGACAAAAGTATCACTCAAGCTTGTCAAACGGAGTTTGAACCTTAGGAATTCTTAGAGAGAGATCTATATCTCTTTAGGGTTTGATAAAATGTGATTTAGGTTTATTACTCCTTTCATCTATAAATAAGGATCAATCTTATTAAATAAATAGAAAACCTATAATTTAGGCTCCTCGCAAACGGAAATAAACAACTAATGTTCTAGAAAGGAAAGAAACCAACTAAAATAAAATCGCAATCAAGAAACCTGAGGAAAAATCAGAAAGCATCATTACCTTAAACTATTAAAGGAATATGTGGCAAGGATAAATTTCAAGGAATAAAAAGGGAAATTTCAGTTTGGGAACATCCTGGGGAGAATTTTGACCAGTGTTGTTAAGGCGCTCGCCTAGGTGCTAAGGCGCAGCTAAAAATGAACATTAAGCCTTTAAAATTCTCAGGCAAAGCAATTTTACCGGGCGCTCGCCTTAATGCGCTTTTACTACACTTTGAGCTTCTAAGCTAGGCAACAAAAAGCTAACTTGAGTTGAAGCGGTGAGCCAATTTTATTTCTTTTAGTTTTTTGTTTAAACTCAAATACCCACTTAGTGGAGAGGCAACCTTCAATTTTTCTTTTAACTCAAAGACCCACTCAATAGAAAAAACTTTTTAAGGGGAAAACCCAGATACCATTGAAGCCGACTTTAAATTATTAATGCTTCTTTTTTTATTTTTTTATTTTTTAAAGAAAAACTGAATTATTAATTTCTAAGCTGACTTTTAAGTTTTCTTTTTTATTTTAAACTCAATTCTCTTTATTTTATTAACTATAAACCTCTATTCCTCAACCTTATTAGTCAAAACCAGATACAGACCTACCAAGCAAAGGTAAATAAGTTTTTTATTCTCTATCTATTTATTATTGCTTAATCTTTATTCTATTTTTCCTCTATTTTATTTTTCTATTGCATTTCTATTTGGGTAATATGCATTTGGAGCAAAGATTGATATTTCTTTTTTTGTTTACCGTTATTATAATGGTGAAGACATGAAAATAATGTAATTTTCTTTAACCAACAGATCAACCATAATGTAATGTAATATATATATGTATATGTATGTGCCTTATTTTACTCAGGCAAGCGCTTTTTTTGCGCTTTGCACCTCAGGCTATATAAAGGATTTTGTGCCTTGAGTGCGCCTAGCACCCTTAACAACACTAATTTTGACAATTGACAACTTCCAAAATAGTAAACTTTTCTTCCAAATAGATGCTGAGTGTGCAAATAAACATCTTGTGCTAATCTACACTAATTTATTAAGATTTGATCCTAGGTTGTTATATGCTTGGCATCTCTTTGACTGTAACGGATTAACCTGATTGGGTTATGTGGACTCGGAAGGCCCATATTCTTAGATGGAAGGTTCTTCAGTGAATAGTGACCCTCATCATGCACTTGTTTTTTAACAATTAGTCTTTGTTCAATATTGAAAATATTGCAAGTCAATAACAAGTAAATAGCATGCACATATAAAATTGAATCCAGATAACATGTAAAGTATGCTACTTACCTGTTTTGTCCCCTTGAACCAGATGCGGTGTTGCAATGTTATAAATTCATTGGTTCCAATCCAGCAATTCTATCTTCAGATGCTGCTCAAGATCTTGCATTGAAGAATTTGTGTGCTCTCCAGTTAAAGTGCTCACAAAGGACCTGATTGACTAACTTTGTAGAATTCTCATAGAGCTCCCTATCGCATATCTTGCAACAAGACCACCTAAAGAGTGAGCCACAAAAGAATCTTCCTACCTCAGGCCTACGTTTGACAACATCCATACCTACATTGCATATTAGTCCAAAAATGAAGATATTTATGATATTCTCTCCCAAAAAGTTCCCACAACAACAATTTTCAGAACAAAATTCATGGAAGTGTTACATCAATCTACACAGCACAAATAAGATAAACTTTCGTTACCAAATTACTCTTGAGCTAGCCTCTCACCCATCATATCAACACCATCAAATGTCAATTTTGAGTAGTTGCATTCACTGCCTGTACACAACATCAAATCAATACCTATTACACACACCACATGCTAGGTAGAATATCCCAATAAATGCATACATGCAAAGATATGTTAGTATCAAAATTCAGAAGGGCTTCCTTAATAATAATTTCGCTTTAACTGTGACAGAAATACGACTTAGGAAACAGCTGGTCTGACATATTGAGCAAAGAGAATACTGTCTAATAAAACAACTGGTTTGAGCAAAGAGAATACGGTCTAATTTGCTAAGGAACAAGCAAAATTATTTCGCCAAACTTGTTGATTATTGAACTTGTGCAAACTTCAGACAGGCACTATCACTGTATTATTATCACTTTTCTTAAATTTATCCATTTTCCTTGTATTAATCTCATCTTTTCAATCAAACAGATAATATTTGAAAAGAAGGGAGAAGAGACAAGAAAATGCACAAAGAAACTTACGGTGCTCTATTACTTTGTCAGGTAGTTTCGCCACAAACTTTTCAGCAGCAAATCTCCAATCAGCAGCACTGCAAACAAGGATAAAATTATTATGACTAGTTTATCACTTTCTTGAGTGAAGAATGCATAAATTGCATAGAAGGGAAGCAATTTATTCTAGATCACAAGCTAGGGTTGTGGTTAAACAAAAATCATTAACCAAGAAAATGCTAGTAAAGTTCAAAGACTTCACAAAATTCTTGTAAGGAACAGCTCCAGCACAATATCTTAATAGAGTCTTGAGTTCAAATCCCAGTCATACTCATACCCCAAAGGACCACAAATTTTTAACATTTTTGTACATTATCGCTTTGTAATACTTAATAAATGAAGATCATAAAAAGAATAACCAACCCCTTCGTGGAATTTCTAATATCCCCCAACAGTGCATGAAATAATGATCCTTAAATAAACGTCTTTCTACCCCTTCTTATGTATTTGGAGGAGCAGGTTCAATGAAGGACAGATATTTATAAGATACATCTGTTCACAACCATATCAACTTTTACGAAACAATAAAATATGACAAGGATATGATAACAAAACAACACACTTTTCTTTCTTTTTTATTTTGTCAGCCAAAAGAAATTCTTTATTTGAATATAGAAGAGTACAGTCCCAGAGTTCTCTCCAACTGAGATTCCATAAACATGCAAATATGACTCCAAAACAGATAGAGACACAGCAACTTTCTAAACACCTGTTTCAAACTATCATCACCCATATTAGTCCTATCATTCTTCAAACACCCATACACAATTCAAATATGGGCTTGTGATTCACCGCCCCTAACACCAAAGAGCCAGGTGCTCCATATAGCAATCAAAGCAGCATCTCAAAAGAAAATAAAATTCTATACAACAACATGAGAGATAACAACCATAGGAGAAAATCCAACCATAAACTCTATCCAACCCATGAAACAGAGAGATTTTCTGCTTTTCATGCAAAGTTTCACCGTGCTAGAAAATCTTAACTCGTGAAAGATAAGACAAGCTATATCAAAACAGTGCACCAATTCTAACATAATGACCAAATTGTCATAGCCTGTAACTTTCCTAAGAAGGGAAAACATATTAAACTAAATTATTCCAAAATTCATAAGAAGACCTAAAGTATTGTTAAACATAAAATACCTAAGATTTTATTGACATATTTGACAAAGAGAATCTACAGCCAAATCATATATAAAGAAGCATATTAATACAAATGATTTTCCTAAAAATGTTTATGATCATCAAGTACATAAAATAGTTTGAGCCTAATTATTACATATCAAAGCAAATCCAAAATCGAAGTCCTCAAGTGGAGCTACCTCTAATCCGCTAGTATAAATATACGCCCCATTAAAATAGTTTTTTCTTTTAAGTGTTTCAATGCCAATGGATGAAGAACTCAAGAAACTGGTATGGACAGAGATAAAGTCTTTCGCTTCTCTGTTTCTATATTTGTGTTCCACCACTTTCACATAAGCACTAGCATCTAGCACAATCTTCAAACTCTAAACCACCATGAATATCATGGAGGAGCAAAGTACTATTGTAGACACCAACTCCACAACATCAATCAAGGTGCTTCGACACGTTGGGTGCTTTGATCATTCCCTTTTTTCCACCGCTCTAGATCATTCCCTATCTTATTCTCACCGGCTCTATGTCTCTAATGAAAATAGATTTTACCTTTCACGCCTCTTTTATCTTCATGCATATTGGGTTTTCTGTCCTCCTGTATTTCGCCTAAATGGGCAGTATAGTACAATCTCTTTTATTTTATTCTGTTCCCAAGGGTCTCTAGAGGTTTATCCCTTTAGAGTGATTAACTCCCGAGTATAAACGAACATGTGTGCACAAAAATAAGGATGCAAAGGGTGTTTAGGAGCAAAAGTAAGAAACCTGTATAGGGTATAAAAAAAAAAAAATACAAAAAAAAAAAAAAAAAAAAAGAAACCGAATTAATCTGTCTTATTTTGAAATTAGTGTCTCCAGAATCTTTAAACCTTAAATCATTTAAGAATCAACGTTTTGAATTTTTTTTTTTTAAAGCAGCTTGATTTAAAATTCAAATAAATATTCTTAGAAATATTTACGTTTAGGTCAAATCAATTGGAATTGCAAGAGGTTCCATCCAATCCAAGATTTCAAAATTATTTTTGAGGTTTTTATCTGTCAAATGCAGCGCGGCTTTAGTCAGAATACAAAAGGGCTTCAGATTTATGAGCTTCAATAAATCAAACATATAAAATTCAAAAGTTCTAAATCAGATCCACATTTACATTATATTTGGTAGGAATGAAGGAAAATGCAAGAGAGATTCAAAAAAGAAAATTAAAAAAAATCAGAACTTAAAACATTCACAAACTAAAACTAACATCCGAACCTCTACCATGTTACTGCAATCATTTGAATCTTTCAAGCATATTTTTTCATCTATTGGATCCTCAAACATCTATTTACACTCAAAATGAGCCTTCAATAGGACTGACATCGATGATGGCTTTTAACATCAAAGACTTAATTTAACTAAGAAGATGCTTGAGATATCAGTTGATG